>NC_068362.1:42973382-43279178 GCF_020536995.1 Dreissena polymorpha | reverse complement strand
AATTATAACGGCATAACTCATAGCCACCCCTTACGTTAGTGGCGCTCTATGGCTAAAAATCTACTAAGTCCATTCCATAGGGTTACAGGACTTAGCCGATTTTGCCAAAAAAATTTTTCTTCAAATGTAAACAATGAAATGGTGTTTCTGTATGGATTTTGTCGCTGATTACGAATCTGAAAGTCCGTTTTAAAAACAAAGCAGCCATCAAAATTATCAACGGCAAACTCATAGCCACCCCTTTACGTTAGTGGCGCTCTATGGCTAAAAATTTACTAATCCATTCCATAGGGTTACAGAGATTAGCCGATTTTGCAAAAAAAAATTTTTTTTCAAATTAAAACAATGTCATGGTGTTTTTTATGGTATTTATGTCGCTGATTACGAATCTGAAATCCGTTTTAAAACAAAGCAGCCATTCAAACATTATTACGGCATAACTCATGCCACCCCTTTACGTTAGTGGCGCTCTATGGCTAAAAATCTACTAAGTCCAATCCATAGGGTAATAGGGTTACAGGACTTAGCCGATTTTGCCAAAAAAAAATATTTTTCTTTCAATGCAACTATGAAATGGTTGTTTTATGTATGTTTTGTCGCTGATTACGAATCTGAAATCCGTTTTAAAAAACAAAGCAGCCATTCAAAAATTATTACGGCATAACTCATAGCCACCCTTAACGTTAGTGGCGCTCTATGGCTAAAATCTACTAAGTCCATGCCATAGGGTTACAGGACTTAGCCGATTTTGCAAAAAAAAACCTATTTTTCTTTCAATGCAACTATGAATGGTGTTTGATGTATGTTTTGTCGCTGATTACGAATCTGAAGTCCGTTTTAAAACAAGCAGCCATTCAAAAGTTATAACGGCATAACCCTAACCCTAGGGTTTGGACTTAGAAGATTTGCATATGAGAAAATATCACTTACACGTCTATAACTTTTGAACGGATCAAGATACCTCAAAAATTCAAACGGATTCGTGAATAGCATGGTGATTGCATATAAAATAACACACTTAATTGTTACATTTAGAGATAAAGTGGTTGGATAAAATCTTCCAAGGTATTAGACTTGGTAGATTTTGCCAAAAAATAATTTTTCTTCAAATGTAACAATGTCATGGTTTCTTTATGGTATTTATGTCGCTGATTACGAATCTGAAATCCGTTTTAAAAACAAAGCAGCCATTCAAAAATTATTACGGCATAACTCATAGCCACCCCTTTACGTTAGTGGCGCTCTATGGCTAAAAATCTACTAAGTCCATTCCATAGGGTTAATAGGGTTACAGGACTTAGCCGATTTTGCCAAAAAAAAATATTTTTCTTTCAATGCAACTATGAAATGGTGTTTATGTATGTTTGTTTGTCGCTGATTACGAATCTGAAATCCGTTTTAAAAACAAAGCAGCCATTCAAAAATTATTACGGCATAACTCATAGCCACCCCTTAACGTTAGTGGCGCTCTATGGCTAAAATCTACTAAGTCATGCATAGGGTTACAGGACTTAGCCGATTTTGCAAAAAAAACCTATTTTTCTTTCAATGCAACTATGAAATGGTTGTTTTTATGTATGTTTTGTCGCTGATTACGAATCTGAAGTCCGTTTTAAAAACAAAGCAGCCATTCAAAGTTATAACGGCATAACCCTAACCCTAGGGTTTGGACTTAGAAGATTTTTGCATATGAGAAAATATCACTTTACACGTCTATAACTTTTGAACGGATCAAGATACCTCAAAAATTCAACGGATTCGTGAATAGCATGGTGATTGCATATAAAATAACACACTTAATTGTTACATTTAGAGATTTAAAGTGGTTTGGATTAAAATCTTCCAAGGTATTAGACTTGGTAGATTTTGCCAAAAAATAATTTTTCTTCAAATGTAACAATGTCATGGTGTTTCTTTATGGTATTTATGTCGCTGATTACGAATCTGAAATCCGTTTTTTAAAAACAAAGCAGCCATTCAAAAATTATTACGGCATAACTCATAGCCACCCCTTTACGTTAGTGGCGCTCTATGGCTAAAAATCTACTAAGTCCATTCCATAGGGTTAATAGGGTTACAGGACTTAGCCGATTTTGCCAAAAAAAACAAATGTAACAATAAAATGCCTTTTAGGGTTAGGAATCGTGTTTAGCGTGGTGTTTTTATACAGAATAACAAACTCAAGTGTTACATTTAGACAAAATGTTTTGTGGGGTAAAAAATATACAAGTTCCTAACCCTAAACCCTAGGTTTGGAGCCCTAGGCTTTTGGACTTAGTAGATTTTGCAAACAAACAAAGCGTTGTGATTTCATATAGACGTGTACGGATTGTATGGGTTTGGCTTCTTTAGAGACAATGAAGTCAATGTGGTTGTCCAGTATCTGCTAAACAACCTCATTGACTTTAGGATCTATAGAGACGCCACTCCGCTTGTTGCCATCCACCCTCCCCCAGCACCAACGTCACCTATGGCATAACACAGGCTGGTCTGGAGCCTCACTGGCTACCTATGGCATAACACAGGCTGGTCTGGTGACTCACTGGCTACCTATGGCATAACACAGGCTGGTCTCGGGCCTCACTGGCTACCTATGGTATAACACAGGCTGGTCTGGGGCCTAACTGGCAACCTATGGCATAACACAGGCTAGTCTGGTGCCTCATTGGCTACCTATGGCATAACACAGGCTGGTCTGGGGCCTCACTGGCTACCTATGGTATAACACAGGCTGGTCTGGGGCCTAACTGGCTACCTATGGTATAACACAGGCTGGTCTGGGGCCTAACTGGCTACCTATGGCATAACACAGGCTGGTCTGGGGCCTCACTGGCTACCTATGGCATAATTCAGGCTGGTCTGGAACCTCACTGGCCCCCTATGGTATAACAAGGCTGGTCTCCGGCCTCACTGGCTACCTATGGCATAACACAGGCTGGTCTGGAGCCTCACTGGCCCCCTATGGTATAACACAGGCTGGTCTCGGGCCTAACTGGCTACTATGGAATAACACAGGCTGGTCTGGAGCATCACTGGCTACCTATGGTTATAACACAGGCTGGTCTGGAGCCTCACTGGCTACCTATGACATAACACAGGCTGCTCTGGGCCTCACTGGCCCCCCTATGGCATAACACAGGCTGGTCTGGGGCCTCACTGACTACCTATGGTATTACACAGGCTGATCTGGAGCCTCACTGGCCCCCTATGGTATAACACAGGCTGGTCTGGAGCCTCACTGGCCACCTATGGCATAACAGGCTGGTCTGGAGCCACACTGGCTACCTATGACATAACACAGGCTGGTCTGGAGCCTCACTGGCTACCTATGGCATAACACAGGCTGGTCTGCGGCCTCATTGGCTACCTATGGCATAATTCAGGCTGGTCTGGAACCTCCACTGGCCCCCTATGGTATAACACAGGCTGGTCTCCGGCCTCACTGGCTACCTATGGCATAACACAGGCTGGTCTGGAGCCTCACTGGCCCCCTATGGTATAACACAGGCTGGTCTCGGGCCTAACTGGCTACCTATGGAATAACACAGGCTGGTCTGGAGCCTCACTGGCTACCTATGGCATAACACAGGCTGGTCTGGGGCCTCACTGGCCCCCTATGGTATAACACAGGCTGGTCTCAGGCCTCACTGGCTACCTATGGAATAACACAGGCTGGTCTGGAGCCTCACTGGCTACCTATGGCATAACACAGGCTGGTCTGGGGCCTCAATGGCTACCTATGACATAACACAGGCTGGTCTGGGACCTCACTGGCTACCAATGGCATAACACAGGCTGGTCTGGGGCCTAACTGGCTACCTATGGCATAACACAGGCTGATCTGGGGCCTCACTGGTCCCCTATGGCATAACACAGGCTGGTCTGGGGCCTCACTGGCTACCTATGACATAACACAGGCTGGTCTGGGACCTCACTGGCTACCTATGGCATAACACAGGCTGGTCTGGGGCCTCACTGGCTACCTATGGTATAACACAGGCTGGTCTGGGGCCTAACTGGCTACCTATGGCATAACACAGGCTGGTCTGGGGCCTCACTGGCTACCTATGGCATAATTCAGGCTGGTCTGGAGCCTCACTGGCCCCCTATGGTATAACACAGGCTGGTCTCCGGCCTCACTGGCTACCTATGGCATAACACAGGCTGGTCTGGAGCCTCACTGGCCCCCTATGGTATAACACAGGCTGGTCTCGGGCCTAACTGGCTACCTATGGAATAACACAGGCTGGTCTGGAGCCTCACTGGCTACCTATGGCATAACACAGGCTGGTCTGGGGCCTCACTGGCTACCTATGACATAACACAGGCTGGTCTGGGACCTCACTGGCTACCAATGGCATAACACAGGCTGGTCTGGGGCCTAACTGGCTACCTATGGCATAACACAGGCTGATCTGGGGCCTCACTGGTCCCCTATGGTATAACACAGGCTGGTCTGTGGCCTAACTGGCTACCTATGGCATAACAAAGGCTGGTCTGGAGCCTCACTGACTACCTATGACATAACACAAACTGGTCTGGAGCCTCACTGACTACCTATGGCATAACACAGGCTGGTCTGGAGCCTCACTGGCTACCTATGGCATAACACAGGCTGGTCTTGCGCCTAACTGGCTACCTATAACATAACACAGGCTGGTCTTGAGCCTCACTGACTACCTATGGTATAACACAGGCTGGTCTGCAGCCTCACTGGACTACCTATGGCATAACACAGGCTGGTCTGGAGCCTCACTGACTACCTATGGCATAACACATGCTGGTCTAGTGCCTCACTGGCCCCCTATGACATAACACAGGCTGGTCTGGAGCCTCGCTGGCTACCTATGGCATAACGCAGGCTGGTCTGGAGCCTCACTGGCTACCTATGGCATAACACAGGCTGGTCTGGGGCCTCACTGGCTACCTATGGCGTTACACAGGCTGGTCTGGGGCCTCACTGGCTACCTATGGTATAACACAGGCTGGTCTGGAGCCTCACTGGCTACCTATGGCATAACACAGGCTAGTCTGGGGCCTCACTGGCTACCTATGGTATAACACAGGCTGGTCTGGGGCCTAACTGGCTACCTATGGCATAACACAGGCTGGTCTGGAGCCTCACTGGCTACCTATGGCATAACACAGGCTGGTCTGGAGCCTCACTGGCTACCTATGGCATAACACAGGCTGGTCTGGAGCCTCACTGGCTACCTATGGCATAACACAGGCTGGTCTGGAGTCTCACTGGCTACCTATGACATAACTCAGGCTGGTCTGGAGCCTCACTGGCCCCCTATGGTATAACACAGGCTGGTCTGGAGCCTCACTGGCTACCTATGACATAACACAGGCTGCTCTGGGGCCTCACTGGCCCCCTATGGCATAACACAGGCTGGTCTGGGGCCTCACTGACTACCTATGGTATTACACAGGCTGATCTGGAGCCTCACTGGCCCCCTATGGTATAACACAGGCTGGTCTGGAGCCTCACTGGCCACCTATGGCATAACAGGCTGGTCTGGAGCCACACTGGCTACCTATGACATAACACAGGCTGGTCTGGAGCCTCACTGGCTACCTATGGCATAACACAGGCTGGTCTGCGGCCTCATTGGCTACCTATGGTATAACACAAGCTGGTCTGGAGCCTCACTGGCTACCTATGGCATAACACAGGCTGGTCTGCGGCCTCATTGGCTACCTATGGTATAACACAAGCTGGTCTGGAGCCTCACTGGCTACCTATGGCATAACACAGGCTGGTCTGGAGCCTCACTGGCCCCCTATGGTATAACACAGGCTGGTCTACGGCCTCACTGGCTACCTATGGCATAACACAGGCTGGTCTGGAGCCTCACTGGCCCCCTATGGTATAACACAGGCTGGTCTCAGGCCTCACTGGCTACCTATGGAATAACACAGGCTGGTCTGGAGCCTCACTGGCTACCTATGGCATAACACAGGCTGGTCTGGGGCCTCACTGGCTACCTTTGGCATTACACAGGCTGGTCTGGGGCCTCACTGGCTACATATGGCATAACTCAGGCTGGTCTGGAGCCTCACTGGCCCCCTATGGTATAACACAGGCTGGTCTTGGGCCTCACTGACTACCTATGGCATAACACAGGCTGGTCTGGGGCCTCACTGGCTACCTATGGTATAACACAGGCTGGTCTGGGGCCTAACTGGCTACCTATGGCATAACACAGGCTGGTCTGGGGCCTCACTGGCTACCTATGGTATAACACAGGCTGGTCTGGGGCCTAACTGGCTACCTATGGCATAACACAGGCTGGTCTGGTGCCTCACTGGCTACCTATGGCATAACACAGGCTGGTCTGGGGCCTCACTGGCTACCTATGGCATAACACAGGCTGGTCTGGGGCCTAACTGGCTACGTATGGTATAACACAGGCTGGTCTGGGGCCTAACTGGCTACCTATGGCATAACACAGGCTGGTCTGGGGCCTCACTGGCTACCTATGGCATAACTCAGGCTGGTCTGGAGCCTCACTGGTCCACTATGGTATAACACAGGCTGGTCTTGGGCCTCACTGACTACCTATGGCATAACACAGGCTGGTCTGGGGCCTCACTGGCTACCTATGGTATAACACAGGCTGGTCTGGAGCCTCACTGGCTACCTATGACATAACACAGGCTGCTCTGGGGCCTCACTGGCCCCCTATGGCATAACACAGGCTGGTCTGGGGCCTCACTGACTACCTATGGTATTACACAGGCTGATCTGGAGCCTCACTGGCCCCCTATGGTATAACACAGGCTGGTCTGGAGCCTCACTGGCCACCTATGGCATAACAGGCTGGTCTGGAGCCTCACTGGCTACCTATGGCATAACACAGGCTGTTCTGGGGCCTCACTGGCTACCTATGGTATAACACAGGCTGGTCTGGGGCCTCACTGGCTACCTATGGTATCACACAGGCTGGTCTGGGGCCTCACTGGCTACCTATGGTATAACACAGGCTGTTCTGGGGCCTAACTGGCTACCTATGGTATAACACAGGCTGGTCTGGGGCCTAACTGGCTACCTATGGTATAACACAGGCTGGTCTGGGGCATCACTGGCTACCTATGGCATAACACAGGCTGTTCTGGGGCCTCACTGGCTACCTATGGTATAACACAGGCTGGTCTGGGGCCTCACTAGCTACCTATGGCATAACACAGGCTGTTCTGGGGCCTCACTGGCTACCTGTGGCATAACACAGGCTGGTCTGGAGCCTCACTGGCTACCTTTGGCATAACACAGGCTGGTCTGGAGCCTCACTGGCTACCTATGGCATAACACAGGCTGGTCTGGTGACTCACTGGCTACCTATGGCATAACACAGGCTGGTCTCGGGCCTCACTGGCTACCTATGGTATAACACAGGCTGGTCTGGGGCCTAACTGGCAACCTATGGCATAACACAGGCTAGTCTGGTGCCTCATTGGCTACCTATGGCATAACACAGGCTGGTCTGGGGCCTCACTGGCTACCTATGGTATAACACAGGCTGGTCTGGGGCCTAACTGGCTACCTATGGCATAACACAGGCTGGTCTGGGGCCTCACTGGCTACCTATGGCATAATTCAGGCTGGTCTTGAGCGATCGGATGGAGATGGGGCTGAAGACCCAGCCAACATATAGCGCGTTTTAACCATGCATTTTGCTTGTTTTTTTGTTTTTTTTGTAATTAGCTCTGTGATTTGTTGAGCTTGTGATTCCCCCTAATTTGGACCGGTAATCAACCGGTCCTAGCCCCTTGCTTGTCTACCGACCTCATCGTGGTGCAAGGGTGAACATCTATTGATAGTAATATCTTTAGATGGGCCAACAGGTAGATCCCAGTTAACTAAAATGCACAAGTTACAAAAAGACGAGATTGCGTGGTCACTTGTTAATTACTTTTGTGTTATAAACTGATTTAAACATGGACATATCGTCAAGTAAAAAATATACTTCAATAGAAACGAACACGCTGATCAAGAATCCGTTGGAATTTTTCAAATAGCTTGAGCCGTTCAAAAGTTACAGAAAAGCCGATTTGCCTGGTCACTGGTTAATTAGTTGTGCGTTATAAATTGATTAAACATGGATATATCTTGACAGTAAAACATATTGTCCAATAGAACTGAACACGCTGATCCAGAATCCGTTTGAATTTTATAAATATCTTGAGCCGTTCAAAACTTACAGAAATGCCGACATTGCCTGGTCAATGGTAAATTTATTTATTTTTATTATATATTGTTTAAACATGGACATATTTTTAAAGTAAAATATATTGTCCAATGGAACTTAACACGCTGGTCCCGAATCCGTTTGATTTTTTTAAATATCTTGAGCCGTTCAAAAGTTACTGGGAAAAAAAGATTGCGTGGTCACTGGTTAATTAATTTTGTGTTATTAATTGTTTAAACATGGACATATCTTTAAGTAAAAAGATTTTCCAATAGAACTGAACACGCTGATCCAGAATCCGTTATAATTTTTTTAATATCTTGAGGCATTCAAAAGTTATAGAAAAGCCGATTTGCTGGGTCACTGGTTAATTAGTTGTGCGTTATAAATTGATTAAACATGGATATATCTTAAATGTAAAACATATTGTCCAAAGAACTGAACACGCTGATCCAGAATCCGTTTGATTTTTTTAAATATCTTGAGCCGTTCAAAACTTACAGAAATGCCGACATTGCCTGGTCAATGGTAAATTTATTTATTTTTATTATATATTGTTTAAACATGGACATATTTTAAAAGTAAAATATATTGTCCAATGGAACTTAACACGCTGGTCCCGAATCCGTTTGATTTTTTTAAATATCTTGAGCCGTTCAAAAGTTACAGGGAAAAAAGATTACGTGGTCACTGGTTAATTAATTTTGTGTTATTAATTGTTTAAACATGGACATATCTTTAAGTAAAAAGATTTTCCAATAGAACTGAACACGCTGATCCAGAATCCGTTATAATTTTTTTAATACCTTGAGGCGTTCAAAAGTTATAGAAAAGCCGATTTGCCGGGTCACTGGTTAATTAGTTTTTTGTTATTACTTGTTTAAACATGGATATATCTTAAAAGTAAAACATATTGTCCAAAAGAACTGAACACGCTGATCCAGAATCCGTTTGAATTTTTCAAATATCTTGAGCCTTTCAAAACTTACAGAAATGCCGACATTGCCTGGTCAATGGTAAATTAATTTATTTTTATTATAAATTGTTTAAACATGGATATATCCATATAATAATATAATACTATATCTAACTTTTTATTTGATTGGCTGATTTAGGATTTTATGGTCTTATGATTATGATACATTGGTAATTTGTCACTTTTTAATTAGACCCACCGAGACAGTTGACTAGTTTGGACGTGTTGATTTATATATTGGATTAATTATATAGTACATAGTGTTATTGTGATTGTGTTATATACTCGGACTATATTGTGCGGACATTTGTGTGTGACTGTTTCTAGTTTCTTGTGCTATGGACCAGAAACGGAGGCTGTCATCTTTGGATGAAGAAGTAAGTTTGTTAGATTTTGTTACATTGCGTTTAAATTTAATTAAGGATTAAACAATAATTTTATTCCATTTAATTTATCATTGAACTTTTAGTAAGCCATTGCAGGATACACTAGCCGGTTAATTGTAAATAAATATATCATATGATATCATTGGCTCATTCAGGATTTCAGGGTGTCAGTATTGTTCATTTCTTTTTAATATCAGTGCTTGTTTATTATTAAATATATTTATAAAGAAATTAGCCTGTGCAGTTAGCCAGTGCAGGATATCCTGGCTGGTTATTTGTAAAGAAATATAACATTTGATTTCATTGGCTCATTCAGGGTTTCAATTTGTTTTCATATAATATTAATATTAGTGTCTATCTACCTATCTATCTATCCACCCAGGGTACCCTGGCTACACAGTTTAATTGTTAATAAATATAACATTTGATTTCATTGGCTCATTCAGGGTTTCAATTTGTGTTTATTTGTTTTTAATATTAGTGTCTATATACCTATCTACCTATCTACCCAGGGTACCCTGGCTACCCAGTTTAATTGTAAATAAATATTATATTTGATTTCATTGGCTCATTCAGGGTTTCAATTTGTTTTCATTTATTTTTAATATTAGTGTCTATCTACCTATCTACCTATCCACCCAGGGTACCCTGGCTACACAGTTTAATTGTTAATAAATATAACATTTGATTTCATTGGCTCATTCAGGGTTTCAATTTGTGTTTATTTGTTTTTAATATTAGTGTCTATCTACCTATCTACCTATCTACCCAGGGTACCCTGGCTACCCAGTTTAATTGTAAATAAATATTATATTTGATTTCATTAGCTCATTCAGGGTTTCAATTTGTTTTCATTTATTTTAATATTAGTGTCTATCTACCTATCTACCTATCTACCCAGGGTATCATGGCTACCCAGCTTAATTGTTAATAAATATAACATTTGATTTCATTGGCTCATTCAGAGTTTCATTTTGTTTTCATTTAATATATATATTAGTGTCTATCTACCTATCTGCCCAGGGTACCCTGGCTACCCAGATTAATTGTAAATAATGAAATGCATATTAAGCTTAAATGTTGCTTAAACAATGAGTACAGGTTCATCCAAAGCCATTTGTATTATTATATATGCCATATATAAAGAAATAGACTTGAAAATGTTTGTCGAAAAGTACCAAATAAGACAAATATCAGCATTTTTTATGTACGGTGCTCACATGGAAACATTATCTGTGCCCATAAAATAATAGATGAATGCATATTGAGGTTAAATGCTGCTAACACAATGAGTACAGGTTCTTCCAAAGCCATTTTTATTATTATATATGCCAAATGTATAGAAATATACTTGAAAATGTTTATCGGCTAGTGCCAAATATGAGAAAAATGTGCATTTTTATGTAGGGTACATACATGAAAAAAATCTTAGTGCAAAAACAATAATAGTTGAATGCATATTAAGCTTAAATATTGCTAACACAATGAGTACAGGTTCATCCAAAGCCATTTTTTTTATTATATATGCCATATATACAGAATATGACTTGAAAATGTTTGTCGCTTAGTACCAAATCTGACAAATATCATCATTTTTATGAATGGTGCTCACATGGAAACAATATCTGTGCCCATAAAATAATAGATGAATGCATATTGAGGTTGAATATTGCTAACACAATGACTACAGGTTCAAACAAAGCCATTTTTATTATTATATATGCCAAATTTAAAGAAATAGACTTAAAAATGTGTGTCTGCTATTACCAAATATGAGAAAAATGTGCATTTTTATGTAGGGTACTCACATGAAAAAAATCTCTGTGCAAAAATAATAATAAATAAATGCATACTAAGCTTAAATATTGCTAACACAATGAGTACAGGTTCATCCTAAGCCAGTTTTATTATTATATATGCAAAATTTATCAAAATAGACTTGAAAATGTGTGTCGGCTAGCGCCAAATATGACCAAAATCAGCATTTTTATGTAGTGTGTACACACGGAAAAATTGTTTGTGCCAAAATAATAATAGATGAATGCATATAAGGCTTTAATGTTGCTTAAGCTATGACCAAAGGTTCATCCTAAGCCAGTTTTATTATTATATATGCCAAATTTAGTGAAATAGTCTTGGAATTGTGTCGGTTTGTAGCAAATAACAAAAAAATCAGCATTTTTATGTAGTGTGTTCACACGGAAAAATTGTTTGTGCCAAAATAATAATAGTTGAATGCATATTAGGATTAAATGTTGCTTAAGCTATGACCACAGGTTCACCCTAAGACATTTGTATTATTATATATGCCATATATAAAGAATATGACTTGAAATAGTTTGTCGCATAGTACCAAATACGACAAATATCATCATTTTTATGTACGGTGCTCACATGGAAACAATATCTATGCCCATAAAATAATATAAGAATGCATATTGAGGTTAAATGTTGCTTACCCAATGACTACAGGTTCAAACAAAGCCATTTTTAATAAGATGTAACCCTAGGCTTTTGGACTTATCAGATTTTGCAAACAAACAATATATATATATATTTATACATATGGGACAAGATGAATTTTTAGCTGCCTAACTTTTTAACGGCTCAAGATATCTAAAAAAATTCAACGGATTCGGGCGTAGCGTGGTGATTTCATATAGAATAGGACACTCAATTGTTACATTTAGAGAAAAATTAATTTGGGTCAAAAAAATCTACCAAGGGTATTTGCCTTGGTAGATTTTTTTTCAAAAAACCCTTTTTTCTCCAAATGTCAAAATTAATTGCTGATTATTTATGGTGTGTTTGTCGCTGATTCCGAATCTGAAATCCGTTTTAAAAACAAAGCTCTCGTTCAAAAATTATTAAGGCATAACGAATAGCTACCCCTTTACGTTAGTGGCCCTCTATAATATATATATGGGAAAAGATCACTTTAAACATCCATAACTTTTGAACGGATAAAGATATCTAAAAAAATCAAACGGATTTGTGCAAAGCGTGGTGATTTCATATAAAATAACACACTCAATTATAACATTTAGAGAACATTTGGTTTGCCTAAAAATCGACTTATGATCGAGTCTATAATATACATAGGGTTAAAAAAGATTACTTTTTAGCTCTCTAACGTTTCAACAGTTCAATATATCTCAAATATTCAAACGTATTCGTGTTTAGCGTGGTGATTTCATATAAAATAACACACACTCAATTATTACATTTAGAGAACATTTGGTTTGCCTCAAAATCGACTTATGATCGAGTCTATAATATACATAGGGTTAAAAAAGATTACTTTTAGCTCTCTAACGTTTCAACTGTTCAATATATCTCAAATATTCAAACGTATTCGTGTTTAGCGTGGTGATTTCATATAGAAAAACATACTCAAGTGTTACATTTAGTAAAAAAGTTTTGTGGGGTAAAAAATATATAAGTCCCTAACCCTAAACCCTAGGGTTGTGGACTTAGTAGATTTTGCAAACCTAACCCTAACCCTAAACCCTAGGGTTGTGGACTTAGACGATTTAGTAAAAAAGTTTTGTGGGGTAAAAAATATATAAGTCCCTAACCCTAAACCCTAGGGTTGTGGACTTAGTAGATTTTGCAAACCTAACCCTAACCCTAAACCCTAGGGTTGTGGACTTAGACGATTTTGCAAAAAAAAACAAAGCTTGGTGATTTTATATAGAGTAGATGATCTTTTAGCTCCCTAACTTTTTAACGGCTCAAGATATCTGAAAAAATACAACGGATTCGGGCGTAGCGTGGTGATTTCATATGGAATAGAACACTCAATTGTTACATTTAGAGAAAAAGTAATTTGGGGCCAAAAAAATCTTCCAAGGGTATTGCCTTGGTAGATTTTTTTTTCAAAAAACCCTGTTTTCTCAAAATGTCAAAATTAATTGCTGATTATTTATGGTGTGTTTGTCGCTGATTCCGAATCTGAAATCCGTTTTAAAAACAAAGCTCTCGTTCAAAAGTTATTAAGGCATAACGAATAGCCACCCCTTTACGTTAGTGGCCCTCTATAATATATATATATGGAAAAAGATGACTTTAAACATCCATAACTTTTGAACGGATAAAGATATCTAAAAAATTCAAACGGATTTGTGCATAGCGTGGTGATTTCATATAAAATAACACACTCAATTATTACATTTAGAGAACATTTGGTTTGCCTAAAATCGACTTATGATCGAGTATATAATATACATAGGGTTAAAAAAGATTACTTTTTAGCTCTCTAACGTTTCAACAGTTCAATATATCTCAAATATTCAAACGTATTTGTTGGATTTGTGCATAGCGTGGTGATTTCATATAAAATAAAACACTCAATTATTACATTTAGAGAACATTTGGTTTGCCTAAAAATCGACTTATGATCGAGTGTAAAGTATATATAGGGTTAAAAATTGATTACTTTTTAGCTCTCTAACGTTTCAACAGTTCAATATATCTCAAATATTCAAACGTATTCGTGTTTAGCGTGGTGATTTCATATAAAATAACACACACACTCAATTATTACATTTAGAGAACATTTGGTTTGCCTAAATATCGACTTATGATCGAGTATATAATATACATAGTGTTAAAAAAAGATTACTTTTTAGCTCTCTAACGTTTCAACAGTTCAATATATCTCAAATATTCAAACGTATTCGTGTTTAGCGTGGTGATTTCATATAAAATAACACACACACACTCAATTATTACATTTAGAGAACATTTGGTTTGCCTCAAAATCGACTTATGATCGAGTCTATAATATACATAGGGTTAAAAAAGATTACTTTTTAGCTCTCTAACGTTTCAACTGTTCAATATATCTCAAATATTAAAACGTATTCGTGTTTAGCGTGGTGATTTCATATAGAAAAACAAACTCAAGTGTTACATTTAGTAAAAAAGTTTTGTGGGGTAAAAAATATATAAGTCCCTAACCCTAAACCCTAGGGTTGTGGACTTAGTAGATTTTGCAAAGCTTACCCTAACCCTAAACCCTAGGGTTGTGGACTTAGACGATTTAGTAAAAAAGTGTTGTGGGGTAAAAAATATATAAGTCCCTAACCCTAAACCCTAGGGTTGTGGACTTAGTAGATTTTGCAAAGCTAACCCTAACCCTAAACCCTAGGGTTGTGGACTTAGACGATTTAGTAAAAAAGTTGTGTGGGGTAAAAAATATATAAGTCCCTAACCCTAA
Source organism: Dreissena polymorpha (assembly GCF_020536995.1). NCBI lineage: Eukaryota > Metazoa > Mollusca > Bivalvia > Myida > Dreissenidae > Dreissena > Dreissena polymorpha. The sequence continues at coordinate 43,264,403 of NC_068362.1, read as the reverse complement.
ACCCTAGGGTTGTGGACTTAGTAGATTTTGCAAAGCTAACCCTAACCCTAAACCCTAGGGTTGTGGACTTAGACGATTTAGTAAAAAAGTTTTGTGGGGTAAAAAATATATAAGTCCCTAACCCTAAACCCTAGGGTTGTGGACTTAGTAGATTTTGCAAAGCTAACCCTAACCCTAAACCCTAGGGTTGTGGACTTAGACGATTTAGTAAAAAAGTTTTGTGGGGTAAAAAATATATAAGTCCCTAACCCTAAACCCTAGGGTTGTGGACTTAGTAGATTTTGCAAAGCTAACCCTAACCATAAACCCTAGGGTTGTGGACTTAGACGATTTAGTAAAAAAGTTTTGTGGGGTAAAAAATATATAAGTCCCTAACCCTAAACCCTAGGGTTGTGGACTTAGTAGATTTTGCAAAGCTAACCCTAACCCTAAACCCTAGGGTTGTGGACTTAGACGATTTAGTGAAAAAGTTTTGTGGGGTAAAAAATATATAAGTCCCTAACCCTAAACCCTAGGGTTGTGGACTTAGTAGATTTTGCAAAGCTAACCCTAACCCTAAACCCTAGGGTTGTGGACTTAGACGATTTAGTAAAAAAGTTTTGTGGGGTAAAAAATATATAAGTCCCTAACCCTAAACCCTAGGGTTGTGGACTTAGACGATTTTGCAAAAAAAAAACAAAGCTTGGTGATTTTATATAGAGTAGATGATCTTTTAGCTCCCTAACTTTTTAACGGCTCAAGATATCTGAAAAAATACAACGGATTCGGGCGTAGCGTGGTGATTTCATATGGAATAGAACACTCAATTGTTACATTTAGAGAAAAAGTAATTTGGGCCAAAAAAATCTACCAAGGGTATTGCCTTGTTAATTTTTTTTTCAAAAAACCATTTTTTCTCCAAATGTCAAAATTAATTGCTGTTCATTTATGGTGTGTTTGTCGCTGATTCCGAATCTGAAATCCGTTTTAAAAACAAAGCTCGCGTTCAAAAGTTATTACGGTTTAACCCATAGCCACCCCTTTACGTTAGTGGCGCTCTAAAATATACATTATAACTTTTTTACGGATAAAGATATCTCCAAAATTCAAACGGATTCTTGGTCAGCGTGGTAAATATACATAGACTGCCACTTAACCCTAACCCTAACCCAATTGTATAGGCTTAAATAGGCTAACCATAAGGGCTAAGTGGGCAGCCCCATAACTATTTAACGGCTCAAGTTATCCAAAAAATTTGAACGGATTCGTGATTTTCGTGCTGATTTCATGTAGAATTACTCACTTTTTGGTATTCTTTACTTGTATTTCCGTTTGGTGATTTGCCACTTAGGATAGCCTATTTTGGAGTGCTCCAACACCCACAAAAAAACAGTTACAGCTTAAACTTTGTGTTATTCGTATAGACAATACATAGATCTATTAAAATAGGCAATTTCATGACCTAGTTCCTGCTAGTTCAAAACCCTATGCTTTGCCCAATGAAATTGAGGTTATTGGCTCTATTATTTTAACTTATATAACTCTGTTATATTATCTCCCCTTAAATTATCTCCCCTTTTTTCGTTTTAGGACATTAATTTCGAGTAACCTACGCCCTAAAGTGACCTATATCCCCAAAAATAAAAGATAACCCAAAGGCCTAGGTTAAAACAGAAAAACCACCATAATTTTTTTTTCTACTCAAAAGTCAGGGGAGATAACTATTAAACCTACTAGGTCTAGTCGCCCCATGTCTATTTCTACCAAATACGTCCCCCTAAAGCCCCTAATAAGGTTAACGGCCAAGTGCCATAAACCTCAATATATAGCGCCACTTAACTCGGGAAAAACGCCACTAACCTCGGAACAGCGCCACTAACCTCTACATAGAGCGCCAATAACCCCACTTCAAACGACACTAACCGCGGTAAAAACGCCACTTACCTCAACTCCTTCCTTACCCTAACCCTAACCCTAACCCTAACCCTAACCCCTAACCCTAACCCTAACCCTAACCCTAACCCTAACCCTAACCCTAACCCTAACCCTAACCCTAACCCTAACCCTAACCCTAACCCTAACCCTAACCCTAACCCTAACCCTAACCCTAACCCTAACCCTAACCCTAACCCTAACCCTAACCCTAACCCTAACCCTAACCCTAACCCTAACCCTAACCCTAACCCTAACCCTAACCCTAACCCTAACCCTAACCCTAACCCTAACCCTAACCCTAACCCTAACCCTAACCCTAACCTAACCCTAACCCTAACCCTAACCCTAACCCTAACCCTAACCCTAACCCTAACCCTAACCCTAACCCTAACCCTAACCCTAACCCTAACCCTAACCCTAACCTAACCCTAACCCTAACCCTAACCCTAACCCTAACCCTAACCCTAACCCTAACCCTAACCCTATCTAACCCTAACCCTAACCCTAACCCTAACCCTAACCCTAACAAGGAAGGAACTTGTTAGTGGCGCTAAGTTTTGGACCATGAACAAAGTTTTTTTAGGGGTCATAAAAACTTGGGTTAAACTTGGGGGCTAACCAAGTTGGGACAATGGCCATCCAAAAATGTATCCGACCCCTTCCCTCCCCCCCCCTAAGGGGCCACACAGGGTTAGGCTTAGGGTTACCCTTAAAAAAATGAGGTCAAGGTCGGGTTTGACGGTCAATAGCCAAGTTTTAATGAGATCTTAAAACCGACCGAATCATACCAGCTGACCCAAGTTCCTAAACCCCTTACCCAGGCCCCTAAATAAATAGTAATAAACTAGAAAAAAAAAGTTAGACTTTAAGCTGGCTACAGGGGTCCTCCCAAGCTGCTAGCTTTTAGGGCTTGGAAATACCAAGACAGGGGCCATAATTTCTAATCATAGGAGGGGCATAAACGGCACATTTTAGGAAAGGTCTCGACGACGCGCACCTGAATCCGTTTGAATTTTGAGGATCGGACCTTCCGTTCAAAAGTTATGGCCCTTGGCGCAAAAAAGTTAACCCTAACTGAGGTTAGTGTCGTTTTTCATTAGGGTTAGGCGTTAGGGCTTGAGTTTATTTCGTCCTGTTTCTAGATGGACCCCTGATAGTGGTATCTATTGATTCGGGGTGTGAATCTCTACAATAATCTGGGGGTCCGACCGGGGGTAAGGGGGGGTACTAATGAAGTTATGGCCCTTGGAAACTTTTCAGAATTTTCCACCTCGGTCTGTTTGGCAATGGATGTTGATTTTATTACGCAACTTAGGTGAAATAACTATATATTTTAGTAAAGAGAAATAAATTTCCAACAAATAGAGATTTTAAAATCAAAAATCCATTGAGAAATAAACGTTTTACAAGCTTAACCCTAATCCGGAGACTGTATGTTTGCGTTTTTTACCACTAAAAGTGAGAAAATAGTGTACCCCTAGGCACTATTTAGCGACAGAGTACCGTGTAACCATATATATCGTTGGAAAGGTCTTAAAAAATCAGGCAGGATTTTGAAAAAAAAAATAAGAAATATCAAATGGGGTTTCGTAGCGAGCTGATAAACCTTTTTTTGGCTTTTTTTAACCCTAACTTTTTAGTTTTAGCATTATTAAAATTATTTAACATGGTTTTTCATGGTTGATTCGGGTATCTATGGATAGATCTACCTTTTCCAAACAAAACGGTACCAAATTTACGGTCGGGTGACCCTGGGGTGCAGAGAACGGCCGTGTCAAACCCATGACCCCTCAACCTCAATGCTATTTTTGGTGTTTTTCGCTCTTTTCAAGCTTTAAAGTGACCAAAGTCTGCTATATTTGCACTTAGAGTCTTGAAACTTGGCACAATTATAGATCTTTTTATGCCCAACCTGACTAATTAAAAACTTTGACCTAAATATTGACCCGTGGGTACGCTGAGGGGGGTCAAAGTGCCTTACCCTCGGTTTTTTTTAGTTATTTTTCATCAATTTACAAAGTACTTCACTATATTTATCATGTTTTAACCTAGAATGTAAGGTATATTCAGGAAGAAGCTGGACCGGGGGTCAGCCCGAGGGTAATCCCGGGGGTCAGGGAGGGTAAATAAACGCGTCACATGCGTTTTTAAATGGCTTTTTGGGCCTAAAATTATTATTATTAGTCTGGTTATGGATTAATATTTTCTGTTTGGATAGTCTTACGTATGTCAAACCTATATTTTTATTGTAGTTTAAAGTCTTACGGACACATTGATGTGCGCATTAGGGTTACAGGTGTACCGCATGGTAAAAATAGACTGTGTCAAAGTGGGTAAACCTCGTAGATTACACAAAATGTGAGAAAATAGGGTACTAGTAGGCACTATTTAGCGACAGAGTACCGTGTAACCATATATATCGTTGGAAAGGACTTGAAAAATGAGGCAGGATTTAAAAAAAAAATTAAAGAAATCACATATGGTGTTCAGTAGGGAACTGATAAACCTTTTTTGGGCTTTTTTTCACATCTTTTTCTTGATAAAAAAATTCTTAAAATTACTAAACGTGATATTTAATGCAATATTCTCGTATATATGGAAAGATATATGTTCCCCAAACCTAAGGATACCACACTTGCGGTGATGTGACCCTTGGGTGCAGGGAAAGGGCGTGTCAAACAGAGGAACCCTCAACTAAAATGAGATTTGTGTGTGTGTGTTGCTGTTTTAAAGGTTTAAAGTTACCAAAGTCGGCCATTTCTGGACTTATAATCTTGAAACTTGGCAAAATTAAAGATATTTTTATGCCGGACCTGATCCAATTAAAACTTTGACCTAAATTGTGGCCCGAGGGTACGCTATAGGGGGTCAAATGGACCTACCCCCGGGCGTTTTCTCATTTTTGTCCCCATATTATAATGGTTTTTTTCTATAAATATAATGTTTACACCTAGAATCTTTGGTATATTTAGCAAGATGTTGGCCCGGGGGATAGCCCCTTGGTCAGTCCGGGGTTTAGGGAGGGTAAATACGCGCGTAAAGTGCCTTCTTAAGTGGCTATTTTGGCCTAAAAATGAAAATATGTTTTAAAACTCCATAACTTTTGAACGGATCAAGATATCTCAAAAATTCAAACGGATTCGCGCGTAGCGTGTAATTATATATACAATATCACACTCAATTGTTACATTTAGAGACAAAGGGGTTTTCGTAAAAATCTAAAATTTGAAAAAGTCTACTTTTATTCTACAAAATGAAGTTTATTTATGAGGGTTTCGTCGCTGCTTCCGAATCTGAAATCCGTTTGAAAAACAAAGCAGCCATTCAAAAGTTATTACGGTATACCCATAGCCACCCCTTTACGTTAGTGGCCCTCTATAATTAAACCTCCATAACTTTTGAATGAATAAAAATATCTAAAAAATTCAAACGGATTCTGTCTTAGCGTGATAATTTCATATAGATAAGCGCACTCTTACCCATCACTATAGGGTCTACCCATGGCCCCCCTTTACGTTAGTGGCGCTCTCTATATTACATATGGGAAAAGATTACTTTAAACTACCATAACTTTTGAACGGATCAAGATATCTCAAAAATTCAAACAGATTCGTAACAAGCGTGTTAAATGCATATAAAATAACACACTCAATTGTTACATTTAGAGAAAAAGTGGTTTTGCTAAAAATCTTCCAAGGTATTAGACTTTGTAGATTTTGCAAAAAATATTTTTTTCTTCAAATGTAACAATTACATGGTGTTTCTTTATGGTATTTTTGTCGCTGATTACGAATCTGAAATCCGTTTTAAAAATAAAGCAGTCATTTAAAAGTTATAACGGCATAACTCATAGCCACCCCTTTACGTTAGTGGCGCTCTATGGCTAAAAATTTACTAAGTCCATTCCATAGGGTTACAGGACTTAGCCGATTTTGCCAAAAAGTAATTTTTCTTCAAATGTAACAATTTCATGGTGTTTCTTTATGGTATTTATGTCGCTGATTACGAATCTGAAATCCGTTTTAAAAACAAAGCAGCCATTCAAAAATTATTACGGCATAACTCATAGCCACCCCTTTACGTTAGTGGCGCTCTATGGCTAAAAATCTACTAAGTCCATGCCATAGGGTTACAGGACTTAGCCGATTTTGCAAAAAAAAAATATTTTTCTTTCAATGCAACTATGAAATGGTGTTTTATGTATGTTTTGTCGCTGATTACGAATCTGAAATCCGTTTTAAAAACAAAGCAGCCATTCAAAAATTATTACGGCATAACTCATAGCCACCCCTTTACGTTAGTGGCGCTCTATGGCTAAAAATCTACTAAGTCCATGCCATAGGGTTACAGGACTTAGCCGATTTTGCAAAAAAAAAATATTTTTCTTTCAATGCAACTATGAAATGGTGTTTTATGTATGTTTTGTCGCTGATTTCGAATCTGAAGTCCGTTTTAAAAACAAAGCAGCCATTCAAAAGTTATAACGGCATAACCCTAACCCTAACCCTAGGGTTTGGACTTAGAAGATTTTGCATATGAGAAAATATCACTTTACACGTCTATAACTTTTGAACGGATCAAGATACCTCAAAAATTCAAACGGATTCGTGAATAGCATGGTGATTGCATATAAAATAACACACTTAATTGTTACATTTAGAGAAAAAGTGGTTTGGATAAAAATCGTCCAAGGTATTAGACTTGGTAGATTTTGCCAAAAAATAATTTTTCTTCAAATGTAACAATTTCATGGTGTTTCTTTATGGTATTTATGTCGCTGATTACGAATCTGAAATCCGTTTTAAAAACAAAGCAGCCATTCAAAAATTATTACGGTATAACTCATAGCCACCCCTTTACGTTAGTGGCGCTCTATGGCTAAAAATCTACTAAGTCCATGCCATAGGGTTACAGGACTTAGCCGATTTTGCAAAAAAAAAATATTTTTCTTTCATTGCAACTATGAAATGGTGTTTTATGTATGTTTTGTCGCTGATTACGAATCTGAAATCCGTTTTAAAAACAAAGCAGCCATTCAAAAATTATTACGGCATAACTCATAGCCACCCCTTTACGTTAGTGGCGCTCTATGGCTAAAATCTACTAAGTCCATGCCATAGGGTTACAGGACTTAGACGATTTTGCAAAAAAAAACAATTTTTCTTTCAATGCAACTATGAAATGGTGTTTTATGTATGTTTTGTCGCTGATTACGAATCTGAAGTCCGTTTTAAAAACAAAGCAGCCATTCAAAAATTATTACGTCATAACCCTAACCCTAACCCTAGGGTTTGGACTTAGAAGATTTTGCATATGAGAAAATATCACTTTACACGTCTATAACTTTTGAACGGATCAAGATACCTCAAAAATTCAAACGGATTCGTGAATAGCATGGTGATTGCCTATAAAATAACACACTTAATTGTTACATTTAGAGAAAAAGTGGTTTGGATAAAAATCTTCCAAGGTATTAGACTTGGTAGATTTTGCCAAAAAATACTTTTTCTTCAAATGTAACAATTTCATGGTGTTTCTTTATGGTATTTATGTCGCTGATTACGAATCTGAAATCCGTTTTAAAAACAAAGCAGCCATTCAAAAATTATTACGGCATAACTCATAGCCACCCCTTTACGTTAGTGGCGCTCTATGGCTAAAAATCTACTAAGTCCATGCCATAGGGTTACAGGACTTAGCCGATTTTGCAAAAAAAAAATATTTTTCTTTCAATGCAACTATGAAATGGTGTTTTATGTATGTTTTGTCGCTGATTACGAATCTGAAGTCCGTTTTAAAAACAAAGCAGCCATTCAAAAGTTATAACGGCATAACCCTAACCCTAACCCTAGGGTTTGGACTTAGAAGATTTTGCATATGAGAAAATATCACTTTACACGTCTATAACTTTTGAACGGATCAAGATACCTCAAAAATTCAAACGGATTCGTGAATAGCATGGTGATTGCATATAAAATAACACACTTAATTGTTACATTTAGAGAAAAAGTGGTTTGGATAAAAATCTTCCAAGGTATTAGACTTGGTAGATTTTGCCAAAAAATAATTTTTCTTCAAATGTAACAATTTCATGGTGTTTCTTTATGGTATTTATGTCGCTGATTACGAATCTGAAATCCGTTTTAAAAACAAAGCAGCCATTCAAAAATTATTACGGCATAACTCATAGCCACCCCTTTACGTTAGTGGCGCTCTATGGCTAAAAATCTACTAAGTCCATGCCATAGGGTTACAGGACTTAGCCGATTTTGCAGAAAAAAATATTTTTCTTTCAATGCAACTATGAAATGGTGTTTTATGTATGTTTTGTCGCTGATTACGAATCTGAAATCCGTTTTAAAAACAAAGCAGCCATTCAAAAATTATTACGGCATAACTCATAGCCACCCCTTTACGTTAGTGGCGCTCTATGGCTAAAAATCTACTAAGTCCATGCCATAGGGTTACAGGACTTAGCCGATTTTGCCAAAAAAACAAATGTAACAATAAAATGCCTTTTAGGGTTAGGAATCGTGTTTAGCGTGGTGTTTTTATACAGAATAACAAACTCAAGTGTTACATTTAGACAAAATGTTTTGTGGGGTAAAAAATATACAAGTCCCTAACCCTAAACCCTAGGTTTGGAGCCCTAGGCTTTTGGACTTAGTAGATTTTGCAAACAAACAAAGCGTTGTGATTTCATATAGACGTGTACGGATTGTATGGGTTTGGCTTCTTTAGAGACAATGAAGTCAATGTGGTTGTCCAGTATCTGCTAAACAACCTCATTGACTTTAGGATCTATAGAGACGCCACTCCGCTTGTTGCCATCCACCCTCCCCCAGCACCAACGTCACCTATGGCATAACACAGGCTGGTCTGGAGCCTCACTGGCTACCTATGGCATAACACAGGCTGGTCTGGTGACTCACTGGCTACCTATGGCATAACACAGGCTGGTCTCGGGCCTCACTGGCTACCTATGGTATAACACAGGCTGGTCTGGGGCCTAACTGGCAACCTATGGCATAACACAGGCTAGTCTGGTGCCTCATTGGCTACCTATGGCATAACACAGGCTGGTCTGGGGCCTCACTGGCTACCTATGGTATAACACAGGCTGGTCTGGGGCCTAACTGGCTACCTATGGCATAACACAGGCTGGTCTGGGGCCTCACTGGCTACCTATGGCATAATTCAGGCTGGTCTTGAGCAATCGGATGGAGATGGGGCTGAAGACCCAGCCAACATATAGCGCGTTTAACCATGCATTTTGCTTGTTTTTTTTGTTTTTTTTTTGTAATTAGCTCTGTGATTTGTTGAGCTTGTGATTCCCCCTAATTTGGACCGGTAATCAACCGGTCCTAGCCCCTTGCTTGTCTACCGACCTCATCGTGGTGCAAGGGTGAACATCTATTGATAGTAATATCTTTAGATGGCCAACAGGTAGATCCCAGTTAACTAAAATACACAAGTTACAAAAAGACGAGATTGCGTGGTCACTTGTTAATTACTTTTGTGTTATAAACTGATTAAACATGGACATATCGTCAAGTAAAAAATATACTTCAATAGAAACGAACACGTTGATCAAGAATCCGTTGGAATTTTTCAAATAGCTTGAGCCGTTCAAAAGTTACAAAAAAGCCGATTTGCCTGGTCACTGGTTAATTAGTTGTGCGTTATAAATTGATTAAACATGGATATATCTTGACAGTAAAACATATTGTCCAATAGAACTGAACACGCTGATCCAGAATCCGTTTGAATTTTATAAATATCTTGAGCCGTTCAAAACTTACAGAAATGCCGACATTGCCTGGTCAATGGTAAATTTATTTATTTTTATTATATATTGTTTAAACATGGACATATTTTTAAAGTAAAATATATTGTCCAATGGAACTTAACACGCTGGTCCCGAATCCGTTTGATTTTTTTAAATATCTTCAGCCGTTCAAAAGTTACTGGGAAAAAAAGATTGCGTGGTCACTGGTTAATTAATTTTGTGTTATTAATTGTTTAAACATGGACATATCTTTAAGTAAAAAAGATTTTCCAATAGAACTGAACACGCTGATCCAGAATCCGTTATAATTTTTTTAATATCTTGAGGCGTTCAAAAGTTATAGAAAAGCCGATTTGCTGGGTCACTGGTTAATTAGTTTTTTGTTATAAATTGATTAAACATGGATATATCTTAAATGTAAAACATATTGTCCAAAAGAACTGAACACGCTGATCCAGAATCCGTTTGAATTTTTTAAATATCTTGAGCCGTTCAAAACTTACAGAAATGCCGACATTGCCTGGTCAATGGTAAATTTATTTATTTTTATTATATATTGTTTAAACATGGACATATTTTAAAAGTAAAATATATTGTCCAATGGAACTTAACACGCTGGTCCCGAATCCGTTTGATTTTTTTAAATATCTTGAGCCGTTCAAAAGTTACAGGGAAAAAAAGATTACGTGGTCACTGGTTAATTAATTTTGTGTTATTAATTGTTTAAACATGGACATATCTTTAAGTAAAAAAGATTTTCCAATAGAACTGAACACGCTGATCCAGAATCCGTTATAATTTTTTTAATACCTTGAGGCGTTCAAAAGTTATAGAAAAGCCGATTTGCCGGGTCACTGGTTAATTAGTTTTTTGTTATTACTTGTTTAAACATGGATATATCTTAAAAGTAAAACATATTGTCCAAAAGAACCGAACACGCTGATCCAGAATCCGTTTGAATTTTTCAAATATCTTGAGCCTTTCAAAACTTACAGAAATGCCGACATTGCCTGGTCAATGGTAAATTAATTTATTTTTATTATAAATTGTTTAAACATGGATATATCCATATAATAATATAATACTATATCTAACTTTTTATTTGATTGGCTGATTTAGGATTTTATGGTCTTATGATTATGATACATTGGTAATTTGTCACTTTTTAATTAGACCCACCGAGACAGTTGACTAGTTTGGACGTGTTGATTTATATATTGGATTAATTATATAGTACATAGTGTTATTGTGATTGTGTTATATACTCGGACTATATTGTGCGGACATTTGTGTGTGACTGTTTCTAGTTTCTTGTGCTATGGACCAGAAACGGAGGCTGTCATCTTTGGATGAAGAAGTAAGTTTGTTAGATTTTGTTACATTGCGTTTACGTTTAATTAAGGATTAAACAATAATTTTATTCCATTTAATTTATCATTGAACTTTTAGTAAGCCATTGCAGGATACACTAGCCGGTTAATTGTAAATAAATATATCATATGATATCATTGGCTCATTCAGGATTTCAGGGTGTCAGTATTGTTCATTTCTTTTTAATATCAGTGCTTGTTTATTATTAAATATATTTATAAAGAAATTAGCCTGTGCAGTTAGCCAGTGCAGGATATCCTGGCTGGTTATTTGTAAAGAAATATAACATTTGATTTCATTGGCTCATTCAGGGTTTCAATTTGTTTTCATATAATATTAATATTAGTGTCTATCTACCTATCTACCTATCCACCCAGGGTACCCTGGCTACACAGTTTAATTGTTAATAAATATAACATTTGATTTCATTGGCTCATTCAGGGTTTCAATTTGTGTTTATTTGTTTTTAATATTAGTGTCTATATACCTATCTACCTATCTACCCAGGGTACCCTGGCTACCCAGTTTAATTGTAAATAAATATTATATTTGATTTCATTGGCTCATTCAGGGTTTCAATTTGTTTTCATTTATTTTTAATATTAGTGTCTATCTACCTATCTACCTATCTACCCAGGGTATCATGGCTACCCAGCTTAATTGTTAATAAATATAACATTTGATTTCATTGGCTCATTCAGAGTTTCATTTTGTTTTCATTTAATATATATATTAGTGTCTATCTACCTATCTGCCCAGGGTACCCTGGCTACCCAGATTAATTGTAAATAATGAAATGCATATTAAGCTTAAATGTTGCTTAAACAATGAGTACAGGTTCATCCAAAGCCATTTGTATTATTATATATGCCATATATAAAGAAATAGACTTGAAAATGTTTGTCGAAAAGTACCAAATAAGACAAATATCAGCATTTTTTATGTACGGTGCTCACATGGAAACATTATCTGTGTCCATAAAATAATAGATGAATGCATATTGAGGTTAAATGTTGCTAACACAATGAGTACAGGTTCTTCCAAAGCCATTTTTATTATTATATATGCCAAATGTATAGAAATATACTTGAAAATGTTTATCGGCTAGTGCCAAATATGAGAAAAATGTGCATTTTTATGTAGGGTACATACATGAAAAAAATCTTGGTGCAAAAAACAATAATAGTTGAATGCATATTAAGCTTAAATATTGCTAACACAATGAGTACAGGTTCATCCAAAGCCATTTTTTTTATTATATATGCCATATATACAGAATATGACTTGAAAATGTTTGTCGCTTAGTACCAAATCTGACAAATATCATCATTTTTATGAATGGTGCTCACATGGAAACAATATCTGTGCCCATAAAATAATAGATGAATGCATATTGAGGTTGAATATTGCTAACACAATGACTACAGGTTCAAACAAAGCCATTTTTATTATTATATATGCCAAATTTAAAGAAATAGACTTAAAAATGTGTGTCTGCTATTACCAAATATGAGAAAAATGTGCATTTTTATGTAGGGTACTCACATAAAAAAAATCTCTGTGCAAAAACAATAATAAATGAATGCATACTAAGCTTAAATATTGCTAACACAATGAGTACAGGTTCATCCTAAGCCCGTTTTATTATTATATATGCAAAATTTATCAAAATTGACTTGAAAATGTGTGTCGGCTAGCGCCAAATATGACCAAAATCAGCATTTTTATGTAGTGTGTACACACGGAAAAATTGTTTGTGCCAAAATAATAATAGATGAATGCATATAAGGCTTCAATGTTGCTTAAGCTATGACCAAAGGTTCATCCTAAGCCAGTTTTATTATTATATATGCCAAATTTAGTAAAATAGTCTTGGAATTGTGTCGGTTTGTAGCAAATAACAAAAAAAATCAGCATTTTTATGTAGTGTGTTCACACGGAAAAATTGTTTGTGCCAAAATAATAATAGTTGAATGCATATAAGGATTAAATGTTGCTTAAGCTATGACCACAGGTTCACCCTAAGACATTTGTATTATTATATATGCCATATATAAAGAATATGACTTGAAATAGTTTGTCGCATAGTACCAAATACGACAAATATCATCATTTTTATGTACGGTGCTCACATGGAAACAATATCTATGCCCATAAAATAATATATGAATGCATATTGAGGTTAAATGTTGCTTACCCAATGACTACAGGTTCAAACAAAGCCATTTTTAATAAGATTTAACCCTAGGCTATTGGACTTATCAGATTTTGCAAACAAACAATATATATATATATTAATACATATGCGACAAGATGACTTTTTAGCTGCCTAACTTTTTGACGGCTCAAGATATCTAAAAAAATTCAACGGATTCGGGCGTAGCGTGGTGATTTCATATAAAATATGACACTCAATTGTTGCATTTAGAGAAAAAGTAATTTGGGCCAAAAAAATCTACCAAGGGTATTGCCTTGTTAATTTTTTTTTCAAAAACTCCTTTTTTCTCCAAATGTCAAAATTAATTGCTGATTATTTATGGTGTGTTTGTCGCTGATTCCGAATCTGAAATCCGTTTTAAAAACAAAGCTCTCGTTCAAAAGTTATTAAGGCATAACGCATAGCCACCCCTTTACGTTAGTGGCCCTCTATAATATATATATGGGAAAAGATCACTTTAAACATCCATAACTTTTGAACAGATAAAGATATCTAAACAATTCAAACGGATTTGTGCACAGCGTGGTGATTTCATATAAAATAACACAATCGATTATTACATTTAGAGAACATTTGGTTTGCCTAAAAATCGACTTATGATCGAGTATATAATATACATAGGGTTAAAAAAGATTACTTTTTAGCTCTCTAACGTTTCAACAGTTGAATATATCTCAAAAATTCAAACGGATTTGTGCATAGCGTGGTGATTTCATATAAAATAACACACTCAATTATTACATTTAGAGAACATTTGGTTTGCCTAAAAATCGACTTATGATCGAGTATATAATATACATAGGGTTAAAAAAGATTACTTTTTAGCTCTCTAACGTTTCAACAGTTCAATATATCTCAAATATTCAAACGTATTTGTTGGATTTGTGCATAGCGTGGTGATTTCATATAAAATAAAACACTCAATTATTACATTTAGAGAACATTTGGTTTGCCTAAAAATCGACTTATGATCGAGTATAAAGTATACATAGGGTTAAAAAATGATTACTTTTTAGCTCTCTAACGTTTCAACAGTTCAATATATCTCAAATATTCAAACGTATTCGTGTTTAGCGTGGTGATTTCATATAAAATAACACACACACTCAATTATTACATTTAGAGAACATTTGGTTTGCCTAAATATCGACTTATGATCGAGTATATACTATACATAGTGTTAAAAAAGATTACTTTTTAGCTCTCTAACGTTTCAACAGTTCAATATATCTCAAATATTCAAACGTATTCGTGTTTAGCGTGGTGATTTCATATAAAATAACACACACACACACTCAATTATTACATTTAGAGAACATTTGGTTTGCCTCAAAATCGACTTATGATCGAGTCTATAATATACATAGGGTTAAAAAAGATTACTTTTTAGCTCTCTAACGTTTCAACTGTTCAATATATCTCAAATATTCAAACGTATTCGTGTTTAGCGTGGTGATTTCATATAGAAAAACAAACTCAAGTGTTACATTTAGTAAAAAAGTTGTGTGGGGTAAAAAATATATAAGTCCCTAACCCTAAACCCTAGGGTTGTGGACTTAGTAGATTTTGCAAAGCTAACCCTAACCCTAAACCCTAGGGTTGTGGACTTAGACGATTTAGTAAAAAAGTTTTGTGGGGTAAAAAATATATAAGTCCCTAACCCTAAACCCTAGGGTTGTGGACTTAGTAGATTTTGCAAAGCTAACCCTAACCCTAAACCCTAGGGTTGTGGACTTAGACGATTTAGTAAAAAAGTTGTGTGGGGTAAAAAATATATAAGTCCCTAACCCTAAACCCTAGGGTTGTGGACTTAGTAGATTTTGCAAAGCTAACCCTAACCCTAAACCCTAGGGTTGTGGACTTAGACGATTTAGTAAAAAAGTTGTGTGGGGTAAAACATATATAAGTCCCTAACCCTAAACCCTAGGGTTGTGGACTTAGTAGATTTTGCAAAGCTAACCCTAACCCTAAACCCTAGGGTTGTGGACTTAGACGATTTAGTAAAAAAGTTGTGTGGGGTAAAAAATATATAAGTCCCTAACCCTAAACCCTAGGGTTGTGGACTTAGTAGATTTTGCAAAGCTAACCCTAACCCTAAACCCTAGGGTTGTGGACTTAGACGATTTAGTAAAAAAGTTTTGTGGGGTAAAAAATATATAAGTCCCTAACCCTAAACCCTAGGGTTGTGGACTTAGTAGATTTTGCAAAGCTAACCCTAACCCTAAACGCTAGGGTTGTGGACTTAGACGATTTAGTAAAAAAGTTTTGTGGGGTAAAAAATATATAAGTCCCTAACCCTAAACCCTAGGGTTGTGGACTTAGTAGATTTTGCAAAGCTAACCCTAACCCTAAACCCTAGGGTTGTGGACTTAGATGATTTAGTAAAAAAGTTTTGTGGGGTAAAAAATATATAAGTCCCTAACCCTAAACCCTAGGGTTGTGGACTTAGTAGATTTTGCAAAGCTAACCCTAACCCTAAACCCTAGGGTTGTGGACTTAGACGATTTAGTAAAAAAGTTTTGTGGGGTTAAAAATATATAAGTCCCTAACCCTAAACCCTAGGGTTGTGGACTTAGTAGATTTTGCAAACCTAACCCTAACCCTAAACCCTAGGGTTGTGGACTTAGACGATTTAGTAAAAAAGTTGTGTGGGGTAGAAAATATATAAGTCCCTAACCCTAAACCCTAGGGTTGTGGACTTAGTAGATTTTGCAAAGCTAACCCTAACCCTAAACCCTAGGGTTGTGGACTTAGACGATTTAGTAAAAAAGTTTTGTGGGGTAAAAAATATATAAGTCCCTAACCCTTAACCCTAGGGTTGTGGACTTAGTAGATTTTGCAAAGCTAACCCTAACCCTAAACCCTAGGGTTGTGGACTTAGACGATTTTGCAAAAAAACAAAGCTTGGTGATTTTATATAGAGTAGATGATCTTTTAGCTCCCTAACTTTTTAACGGCTCAAGATATCTGAAAAAATACAACGGATTCGGGCGTAGCGTGGTGATTTCATATGGAATAGAACACTCAATTGTTACATTTAGAGAAAAAGTAATTTGGGCCAAAAAAATCTACCAAGGGTATTGCCTTGTTAATTTTTTTTTCAAAAAACCCTTTTTTCTCCAAATGTCAAAATTAATTGCTGATTATTTATGGTGTGTTTGTCGCTGATTCCGAATCTGAAATCCGTTTTAAAAACAAAGCTCTCGTTCAAAAGTTATTACGGTTTAACCCATAGCCACCCCTTTACGTTAGTGGCGCTCTAAAATATACATTATAACTTTTTTACGGATAAAGATATCTCCAAAATTCAAACGGATTCTTGGTCAGCGTGGTAAATATACATAGACTGCCACTTAACCCTAACCCTAACCCAATTGTATAGGCTTAAATAGGCTAACCATAAGGGCTAAGTGGGCAGCCCCATAACTATTTAACGGCTCAAGATATCCAAAAAATTCTAACGGATTCGTGATTTTCGTGCTGATTTCATGTAGAATTACTCACTTTTTGGTATTCTTTACTTGTATTTCCGTTTGGTGATTTGCCACTTAGGATAGCCTATTTTGGAGTGCTCCAACACCCACAAAAAAACAGTTACAGCTTAAACTTTGTGTTATTCGTATAGACAATACATAGATCTATTAAAATAGGCAATTTCATGACCTAGTTCCTGCTAGTTCAAAACCCTATGCTTTGCCCAATGAAATTGAGGTTATTGGCTCTATTATTTTAACTTATATAACTCTGTTATATTATCTCCCCTTAAATTATCTCCCCTTTTTTCGTTTTTAGGACATTAATTTCGAGTAACCTACGCCCTAAAGTGACCTATATCCCCAAAAATAAAAGATACCCCAAAGGCCTAGGTTAAAACAGAAAAACCACCATAAATTTTTTTTCTACTCAAAAGTCAGGGGAGATAACTATTAAACCTACTAGGTCTAGTCGCCCCATGTCTATTTCTACCAAATACGTCCCCCTAAAGCCCCTAATAAGGTTAACGGCCAAGTGCCATAAACCTCAATATATAGCGCCACTTAACTCGGGAAAAACGCCACTAACCTCGGAACAGCGCCACTAACCTCTACATAGAGCGCCAATAACCCCACTTCAAACGACACTAACCGCGGAAAAAACGCCACTTACCTCAGTTCCTTCCTTACCCTAACCCTAACCCTAACCCTAACCCTAACCCTAACCCTAACCCTAACCCTAACCCTAACCCTAACCCTAACCCTAACCCTAACCCCTAACCCTAACCCTAACCCTAACCCTAACCCTAACCCTAACCCTAACCCTAACCCTAACCCTAACCCTAACCCTAACCCTAACCCTAACCCTACCCTAACCCTAACCCTAACCCTAACCCTAACCCTAACCCTAACCCTAACCCTAACCCTAACCCTAACCCTAACCCTAACCCTAACCCTAACCCTAACCCTAACCCTAACCCTAACCCTAACCCTAACCCTAACCCTAACCCTAACCCTAACCCTAACCCTAACCCTAACCCTAACCCTAACCCTAACCCTAACCCCTAACCCTAACCCTAACCCTAACCCTAACCCTAACCCTAACCCTAACCCTAACCCTAACCCTAACCCTAACCCTAACCCTAACCCTCCTAACCCTAACCCTAACCCTAACCCTAACCCTAACCCTAACCCCTAACCCTAACCCTAACCCTAACCCTAACCCTAACCCTAACCTAGTTTTCTTCAAGCGCAAAACTGAACGAAACGCGAAGAAAATGCCGCCTACCTAGTACGGATCGTGCGCAAAACATGACCGAAAACCGAAGAACATAAATTTAGTGGACTTTGACGTTTTCGTTAGGGTTAGTAACCCTAATTTTCGTTACGGCGATTTTTACGGTCTCGGTAACCGAAGGCCCCACGGCCCCGGGGGTGGGTGCGTTCGACTCGGCCGACGGTCCCGCTGATCGTGGTGGTGTCCTTTTGCACTTGGCCCGTCCCGTTCGGCTTATCGTTAGGGTTAGTAACCCTAATTTTCGCTACGGCGATTTTTACGGTCTAGGTAACCGAAGGCCCCACGGCCCCGGGGGTGGGTGCGTTCGACTCGGCCGACGGTCCCGCTGATCGTGGTGGTGTCCTTTTGCACTTGGCCCGTCCCGTTCGGCTTATCGTTAGGGTTAGTAACCCCAATTTTCGTTACGGCGATTTTTACGGTCTCGGTAACCGAAGGCCCCACGGCCCCGGGGGTGGGTGCGTTCGACTCGGCCGACGGTCCCGCTGATCGTGGTGGTGTCCTTTTGCACTTGGCCCGTCCCGTTCGGCTTATCGTTAGGGTTAGTAACCCTAATTTTCGTTACGGCGATTTTTACGGTCTCGGTAACCGAAGGCCCCACGGCCCCGGGGGTGGGTGCGTTCGACTCGGCCGACGGTCCCGCTGATCGTGGTGGTGTCCTTCTGGACTTGGCCCGTCCCGTTAGGGTTATCGTTAGGGTTAGTAACCCTAATTTTCGTTACGGCGATTTTTACGGTCTCGGCAACCGAAGGCCCCACGGCCCCGGGGGTGGGTGCGTTCGACTCGGCCGACGGTCCCGCTGATCGTGGTGGTGTCCTTCTGGACTTGGCCCGTCCCGTTAGGGCTATCGTTAGGGTTAGTAACCCTAATTAGGGTTAGTAACCCTAATTAGGTCACCGTAGACCCCCGGGCCCGGGGGGAGGGGGAGCGCGAACGCTCTTTTTCGACTCACCCGACGGTCCCGCTGATCGAGGTGGTGTTCTTTTGGACATAGCCCGTCCACTTAGGGCTATCGTTAGGGTTAGTAACCCTAATTAGGGTTAGTAACCCTAATTAGGTCACCGTAGACCCCCGGGCCCCGGGGGTGGGGGAGCGCGAACGCTCTTTTTCGACTCGGCCGACGGTCCCGCTGATCGAGGTGGTGTTCTTTTGGACATAGCCCGTCCCGTTAGGGTTATCGTTAGGGTTAGTAACCCTAATTAGGGTTATTTACCCTAATTAGGTCACCGTAGACCCCCGGGCCCCGGGGGTGGGGGAGCGCGAACGCTCTCATTCGACGCGCCCTACTGTCCCGCTGATGGAGCTGGTGTCCTCTTGGACTCTGCCCGTCCCGTTAGGGTTATATACCCTAAAAATACCCCAAATTAGGGTTATTTTCCCTACCCTGACCTACTTTAATCTGACCCCCGGGCCGTCCCGGGGGTCGAAGAGCGCCGACGACGGGTCC
The DNA here is from genome assembly GCF_020536995.1 of Dreissena polymorpha. Taxonomy (NCBI): domain Eukaryota; kingdom Metazoa; phylum Mollusca; class Bivalvia; order Myida; family Dreissenidae; genus Dreissena; species Dreissena polymorpha. The sequence goes on along the minus strand of NC_068362.1, from coordinate 43,244,897 downwards.
AGTCGATAGACGGGTCCAAGCCCCGAGTCGGCGGCCTGGTTTCGGCCGAGCATCTGCCCAGGGGGCGACGCAATCGCGGTTTTTGTGTTTTTAGGCCCTATAGTACCGCTGAGGACGAAAACATTCCTATATATATGGGGGAAATATTTAAAAGTTTGGACTCAGAGCATTTTCAATGAAAATGGACTTAGAGCATTTTCAACGCATATTTCGGCTCGGAGGCTTTCGCGAGACGTACGGTCTCGGAGAGCGGTCTCGGAGCGCCTGTTTCTCGGCCGACTGACGCTTCTAAGGCCTGAAACGACGTACCGAGCCGAAACACCCCCATCGACGGCCTAGCTGGGAGGCCGCCGTGACTATTCCGAGGCAAGCTGGACTAGCTAGCGGGACCCCGTGTCCCTGTCCGTGCGGACAATCTCTCGCGGCCGTGGTCTCGGAAGGCGGCCTGGGCTAGCGGTCTCGTACGGGACTAGCGGGCCTCCCGTGTCCCTGGCCTTGCGGACCATGTCTCGCAGCGGGGGTCTCGGAAGGCGGTCTCGACTAGCGGGACCCCGTGTCCCTGGCCTTGCGGACCATCTCTCGCGCCCGGGGTCTCGGAAGGCGGCATGGGCTAGCGGTCTCGTACGGGACTAGCGGGCCTCCCGTGTCCCTGGCCTTGCGGACCATCTCTCGCGGCCGGGGTCTCGGAAGGCGGCCTGGGCTAGCGGTCTCGTAAGGGACTAGCGGGCATCCCGTGTCCCTGGCCTTGCGGACCATCTCTCGCGGCCGGGGTCTCCGAAGGCGGCCTGGGCTTTTGCGTTTACGAGGGGGTCGATGGTGCCGCTGGCAAGGTACAATAGGTAAAATGGAGTACCGCTAAGGGGTCTCGGAAGGCGGTCTCGACTAGCGGGACCCCGTGTCCCTGGCCTTGCGGACCGTCTCTCGCGGCCGGGGCATCGGAAGGCGGCCTCGGCTAGCGGTCTCGTACGGTACTAGCGGGACCTCGTGTCCCGCAAGATTCGCTGCGTATTTTACCGCAGCTGGCAGCGAAGAATCTGAGTGCCCGTGTTCCGAGACTTATTTGGACATAGAAATTTTCGACCGATTTCGGTTCGGTGAAAATTTTCTGCGTATTTTCCCGAAGCCGTCGACCTGAGATCTGAGATTTGGTCTTCCGAGACGGTCGATAGTACAGCTACCTCTCGCGGCCGGGGTCTCGGAAGGCGGCCTCGGCTTGCGGTCTCGTACGGGACTAGCGGGCCTCCCGTGTCCCTGGCCTTGCGGACCATCTCTCGCAGCGGGGGTCTCGGAAGGCGGTCTCGACTAGCGGGACCCCGTGTCCCTGGCCTTGCGGACCGTCTCTCGCGGCCGGGGCATCGGAAGGCGGCCTCGGCTAGCGGTCTCGTACGGTACTAGCGGGACCTCGTGTCCCGCAAGATTCGCTGCGTATTTTACCGCAGCTGGAAGCGAAGAATCTGAGTGCCCGTGTTCCGAGACTTATTTGGACATAGAAATTTTCGACCGATTTCGGTTCGGTGAAAATTTTCTGCGTATTTTCCCGAAGCCGTCGACCTGAGATCTGAGATTTGGTCTTCCGAGACGGTCGATAGTACAGCTACCTCTCGCGGCCGGGGTCTCGGAAGGCGGCCTCGGCTTGCGGTCTCGTACGGGACTAGCGGGCCTCCCGTGTCCCTGGCCTTGCGGACCATCTCTCGCAGCGGGGGTCTCGGCAGGCGGTCTCGACTAGCGGGACCCCGTGTCCCTGGCCTTGCGGACCGTCTCTCGCGGCCGGGGCATCGGAAGGCGGCCTCGGCTAGCGGTCTCGTACGGTACTAGCGGGACCTCGTGTCCCGCAAGATTCGCTGCGTATTTTACCGCAGCTGGCAGCGAAGAATCTGAGTGCCCGTGTTCCGAGACTAATTTGGACATAGAAATTTTCGACCGATTTCGGTTCGGTGAAAATTTTCTGCGTATTTTCCCGAAGCCGTCGACCTGAGATCTGAGATTTGGTCTTCCGAGACGGTCGATAGTACAGCTACCTCTCGCGGCCGGGGTCTCGGAAGGCGGCCTCGGCTTGCGGTCTCGTACGGGACTAGCGGGCCTCCCGTGTCCCTGGCCTTGCGGACCATCTCTCGCAGCGGGGGTCTACGAAGGCGGTCTCGACTAGCGGGACCCCGTGTCCCTGGCCTTGCGGACCGTCTCTCGCGGCCGGGGTCTCGGAAGGCGGCCTCGGCTTGCGGTCTCGTACGGGACTAGCGGGCTTCCCGTGTCCCTGGCCTTGCGGACCGTCTCTCGCGGCCGGGGTCTCGGAAGGCGGCCTCGGCTTGCGGTATCGTACGGGACTAGCGGGCCTCCCGTGTCCCTGGCCTTGCGGACCATCTCTCGCGGCCGGGGCATCGGAAGGCGGCCTCGGCTAGCGGTCTCGTACGGTACTAGCGGGACCTCGTGTCCCGCAAGATTCGCTGCGTATTTTACCGCAGCTTGCAGCGAAGAATCTGAGTACCCGTGTTCCGAGACTTATTTGGACATAGAAATTTTCGACCGATTTCGGTTCGGTGAAAATTTTCTGCGTATTTTCCCGAAGCCGTCGACCTGAGATCTGAGATTTGGTCTTCCGAGACGGTCGATAGTACCGCTGGCAAGGTACAATAGGTAAAATGGAGTACCGCTGAGGACGAAAACATTCCTATATATATGGGAGAAAAAATTTTTTTGACTCTCGCGACTGGCCTACCCACTAGACGTGGTCTCCCCGTAGGCATTAGCGGACAGTCGCGGGACATCGGGCGCTTCCCTCGTCTCGTACGGCAGCGCGCTTAGACCGAGGTCTGCTAGGGCCACCCAAACCCTACGTAGTCGCTCGGTCCGGCCTCGAAGCAGGAGGCCACAATACGGCGCTAGCTAGCTACCCAGGCCTGGTCGGTAAAAACCCCACTAACGTGCGGGAACGACCTCGTCTCGTACGTGCGACAGCGCTCTTGGACCGAGGTCTGCTAGGGCCACCCAACCCCTACGTAGTCGCTCGGTCCGGCCTCGAAGCAGGAGGCGAGAATACGGCGCTAGCTAGCTACCCAGGCCTGGTCGGTAAAAACCCCACTAACGTGCGGGAACGACCTCGTCTCGTACGTGCGACAGCGCTCTTGGACCGAGGTCTGCTAGGGCCACCCAACCCTACGTAGTCGCTCGGTCCGGCCTCGAAGCAGGAGGCGAGAATACGGCGCTAGCTAGCTACCCAGGCCTGGTCGGCGAACCCCCTACCCTGCGGGGGCCACCTGCCCGTGGAGCGGCGAAGCAGCCAGCTTGGAAAAGGCAAGAATCTCGGCCGCCGAAGCGGCTCGCAGTGGTCCCGGCCGCATTCACACCCGGCCAGCGGGAAAAAAAACCACAGGCCTGCCCTCGGTGGCGCGAACGGGGACTAGTGGACGAACTAGCAGTCGGTCCCGAGACGCTCGCAGTCGGTCTCGGCTTCCGTGCCCTCGATACGGAGAGCCTTGACGTGTCCTGCCAGCTCGGCGCGGTCTTTCAACCGAAGCCGGGCGGCGACCAGTCGAACGTAGTACGGGGGCGCTCGCTCGCAGCGGTTGCGGTGAATCGGCCGCGTCTCGCAGCTTGAGCTCGAAGCGTCCCCTGGGCTAACGTCTCTGCAATCGGTCGGCTGGCTGGTAGGCCGCGCGTGTTCCCCCAGCGGAACGAGAACGCGCAGCTGCCGAACGAAGCCTAGCCGGCCAGAGACGAGCCCAGTGCGAGAGAGTCGGATAGAGGCTCGCAAAGCGATTTCACGGGCGACTCGCGCGGGTAAGGCCGTGAACACGGTCTCGCGAACGTAGTCGCCCTAGGGGACGAACGAGAGCGGCTGGCCGCTGGCTCGCAGCTGCTGCCCAGGGCAGACTAGTGTCGGCAGGTGGACACGCACGGTAGTAGGCGAATCGAACGCGGGGGACGCCCCGCGATGCCGAGGCCGGTTCCGCCATACCAACGCCGGAAGGCCCGAAGCAGCAGCCGGTGAACTAGCACGCTAGCCGCCAGTCCCAGAAACACGTTTCGTCGTCGCTGCCCGAGCGAGAGCGCAAGCGAGCAGTTGCCGCTCTCGCAGGCGGGCGTGCGTAGGCGTACGTGTACAACAGTAGCTATCTGGTTGATCCTGCCAGTAGTCATATGCTTGTCTCAAAGACTAAGCCATGCATGTCCAAGTACACGCCTTCACACGGCGAGACTGCGAATGGCTCATTAAATCAGTTATGGTTCCTTAGATCGTACAATCCTACTTGGATAACTGTGGCAATTCTAGAGCTAATACATGCAACGAAGCTCCGACCCTCGCGGGGAAGAGCGCTTTTGTTAGCCCAGACCAACGCGGTCGCCGCAAGGCGGCCGCAACTCGTGGTGACTCTGGACAACTTTGTGCCGATCGCACGGCCTCGCGCCGGCGACGTATCTTTCAAGTGTCTGCCCTATCAACTGTCGATGGTACGTGCTATGCCTACCATGGTGATAACGGGTAACGGGGAATCAGGGTTCGATTCCGGAGAGGGAGCATGAGACACGGCTACCACATCCAAGGAAGGCAGCAGGCGCGCAAATTACCCAATCCCGACACGGGGAGGTAGTGACGAAAAATAACAATGCGGGACTCTTTCGAGGCCCCGCAATTGGAATGGGCACACTTTAGATCCTTGAGCGAGGATCGATTGGAGGGCAAGTCTGGTGCCAGCAGCCGCGGTAATTCCAGCTCCAATAGCGTATATTAAAGTTGCTGCAGTTAAAAAGCTCGTAGTTGGATCTCGGGCACAGGCTTGCGGTCCGCCTCGCGGCGGTCACCGCTCGCCCTGGCCTCCCGGCCGGCGTCACCGTCCCCTGGTGCTCTTGACCGAGTGTCTCGGGCGGCCGGCACGTTTACTTTGAAGAAATTAGAGTGCTTAGAGCAGGCCCTGGTCGCCTGTATAATTGTGCATGGAATAATGGAATAGGACCTCGGTTCTATCTGTTGGCTCTCGGAGCGCGAGGTAATGATTGATAGGGACTGACGGGGGCATCCGTATTGCGGCGCTAGAGGTGAAATTCTTGGACCGTCGCAAGACGAACGACAGCGAAAGCATTTGCCAAGCATGTTTTCATTAATCAAGAACGAAAGTCAGAGGTTCGAAGACGATCAGATACCGTCGTAGTTCTGACCATAAACGATGCCAACTGTCGATCCGCGGTGGTTGCTTAAATGACCCCGCGGGCAGACCCCGGGAAACCGAAGTTTCTGGGTTCCGGGGGGAGTATGGTTGCAAAGCTGAAACTTAAAGGAATTGACGGAAGGGCACCACCAGGAGTGGAGCCTGTGGCTTAATTTGACTCAACACGGGGAACCTCACCCGGCCCGGACACTGCGAGGATTGACAGATTGAGAGCTCTTTCTTGATTCGGTGGGTGGTGGTGCATGGCCGTTCTTAGTTGGTGGAGCGATCTGTCTGGTTAATTCCGATAACGAACGAGACTCTGGCCTGCTAAATAGCTCGGGCGTCCTCTGCTGCGCCCCTCGAGCTTCTTAGAGGGACGAGTGGCGTTTAGCCACGCGAGATTGAGCAATAACAGGTCTGTGATGCCCTTAGATGTTCGGGGCCGCACATGCGCTACACTGAATGGATCAGCGTGCGTCTTGCCTGGCCCGAGAGGGCCGGGAAATCCGTTGAACCCCATTCGTGCTAGGGATTGGGGCTTGCAATTGTTCCCCATGAACGAGGAATTCCTAGTAAGCGCGAGTCATCAGCTCGCGTTGATTACGTCCCTGCCCTTTGTACACACCGCCCGTCGCTACTACCGATCGCTCCAGTCAATGAGCTCTTCGGATTGGACCCTTGGGCCGGCTTCGCGGCCGGCTCTCGGTGCGCCGAGAAGATGCGCAAGTTGACCGGGGTAGAGGTCGTAAAAGTCGTAACAAGGTATCCGTAGGTGAACCTTCGGATGGATCATTACCGATTTGACTCGCAGCACACTCGAGGCTCGCGAAGACGATCAAAACCACCGGCGACAGCCGATAGACGCGGTCCCACTCGAGCGGGGGCCTGCGCTTCGACTGAAGCCGACAAAGTCGAGCGTGCGGCCGAGGTACTGGCTGCCGCCCGCAATACTAGCCCACGTTGATGGCGGCGGCGTGTTCCCACAAGCTGGAAAACGCCGGGGCGAAATGCGAACGGACGTGGAATCCGCCTTAGCGTCCGGACTGTGGGGTACCTAGTGGGCTCGCAACCCCAAGACCAGCGAGACCGCTTGCTCGGTTGTCTCGCGAGGTTCAAAGAGCGGCGACGTAGAGTCGCTGTCGCCCCGATTGTTGTTCCCAAACACTCGGTCTAGACCAGTAGTGTGTCTACTGGTCACCCTAGAACGCAAGTCTTCGCTCGCCCTGCACGGCGTCGAAGCGCGGGCCTCTGGCTGCCTCACGGCGGCCGCGAGTCGACCCGTCAATGTGCAGACATGGCTATGTGCCTGTGCCTCGCATGTCCGAGTGTCGGTTAATATACGTACTCCCGAGCATCAGTGTCTTCGCAGTCCTTCAGCTGGGGACTCGGACACCACGAAGCCGGGCTCTGACGCGTCGCACTGGCTTGGCCAGCCGGTCCGTCCGTCTCGAGACCATATATGTGGCGGTCTCGGCGCTAGCGTGCACTCGCGAAGCGGCGTGACGACAGGGCTCGATGGGCCTCTGGTTTCCCGCAGCCGAAAGGCGACCTTCGCGCACGCTGCCCAGCCACGAAACCTGTACCCTTTCTTTGCAAAGGCGTACATACCATAACCGACCTCGGATCAGACGAGATTACCCGCTGAACTTAAGCATATCAGTAAGCGGAGGAAAAGTGGGTCGGCTAAACGTACTCCCGAGCGATCAGTGTCTTCGCAGTCCTTCAGCTGGGGACTCGGACACCACGAAGCCGGGCTCTGACGCGTCGCACTGGCTTGGCCAGCCGGTCCGTCCGTCTCGAGACCATATATGTGGCGGTCTCGGCGCTAGCGTGCACTCGCGAAGCGGCGTGACGACAGGGCTCGATGGGCCTCTTGTCTCCCGCAGCCGAAAGGCGACCTTCGCGCACGCTGCCCAGCCACGAAACCTGTACAACCTTTCATTGCGAAGGCGCGCGTACATACCCTAACCGACCTCGGATCAGACGAGATTACCCGCTGAACTTAAGCATATCAGTAAGCGGAGGAAAAGAAACTAACGAGGATTCCCTCAGTAACGGCGAGTGAAGCGGGAAGAGCCCAGCACCGAATCCCCGGCTCAGACGGGCCGCGGGAAATGTGGTGTATAGGCGGCCGATTGGCGTCTCCGACCGGTCTTCGAGTCGTGAGACAGGTAAGTTTTACCCTACTGTTGACACAGAGTCGTCGCAATGGTAATCCTGCTCAGTACGAGAGGAACCACAGGTTCAGACATTTAGTTGAGACCTTCGACTAGGAGATTTGTCCGCATTCAGACGGGCATTTCTCCCGTATGTCGATCGATGCTGGTCTCGCAGTGATGTCCCTGGTAGGCATGCTACTGAAAAAGACTAAGTCCACTAACGCTGGCTTCGACTAACGGGACCATCTGTCCGCACCCAGACGGGCATTTCAACCGTATGTCGGAGCCGTGTGATGTCCCTGGAAGGCACACCAGTGAAAAAGACTAAGTCCACTAACGCTGGCTTCGACTAACGGGACCATCTGTCCGCACCCAGACGGGCATTTCAACCGTATGTCGGAGCCGTGCTCACGCAGCTGAGTGTCACTGCGGTGAACTGGCTAACAAACACCAACGAAAACGTGTACTGGTAGGCTTATTTTTCTTACGAAAAATTACAAGTCCACCAGTCGACCCAGGGAGGGGATGCTTTCACGTTTTTCGGGCTATGGAGCCGCTGGTCGTGTTTGCGTGCGTTGACACTTTGACACTTTGAACGCAGAGTAGCATACAGCCTTTCAGCTGACGGACGGACGGGACCAGGCCAGGGAGATTCGCTCGCATCTAGACGGGCGTTTCTCTCGAATGTACCGCTGGGGCAGTGTGTCTCGGTGGTTGGCCTACGGTGCCGCTGATCGTGGTCGTATACATTCATACTTGCAACAATTTCATTGTGTATTGGCTGGAAATACTGAACCAGACGGGCGTTTCTCTCGAACGTACCGCTGGGGCAGTGTGTCTCGGTGGTTGGCCTACAGTGCCGCTGATCGTGGTCGTATATATTTATACTTGAACATTTCGAAGCATTTCGAAGCATAGACGCATAGGCCCTACTGCGTAGTGTCGCTGAGGTGGTTGCTCGACGGTACCGCTGATCGTGGTGGTATATATTTATACTTATCTCAAAAAATCGGAAATTTCGCATATCGGGCGCTTTTTTCCTCTCCCTGATATATATACACCCATGAAAATTCATGTTGGAATCTTGTATGGTATGTTAGATATAGCCCTGAACAAATACATCATAAAAAGGGGCAATTACTCTTATTTGAGAAAGTGTAGGGTTATGGTTCTTGTGTATGGCACTTCATGTCATTGATATATATACACACATTAAGTTTCATGTTGATATCTTATTTAGTTTCTGAGATTTAGCCCTGAAAAGTTAGTGACAGACGGACGGACTGACAGACTGAGGCACAATGCCAATTCTATATCCCTTCACCTTTTACTGGGAATAATAACTGAGTATTGACCAACAAGGAGCTGATTATTTCAATACAGATACATACACTGTTTTGAGGTGGTAAAGTACAAAGGTTTAAACACATTTTAAAGTGCTACATGAAAATAAGAATGTTACCGCAGAAAAAACATATTTCTAAAACAGCATACAGACATTCCTCTAGAGTTCTGGTTATTACAACAACAAAACAAGAGATGTGTTTGTCAAAAACACAATGCCCCCTACTGCGCCACTTTGATTTAAAAATCACTAGAGCTTAAGCCTTTGTCACAGACGTGACCAATACCCCATACCAATATGCCGCAGTGACAGAGACGTGACCAATATTCCCAAATGCCGCAGTGACACAGACGTGACCAATACCCCCAAATGCCGCAGTGACACAGAATATTTCGCATGTTGTCTTCACAGAAAACAGCGGACACCATGCTCAATGTTAAAAACGCACTAAGTGACCCGGTGACCTAGTTTTTGACCCGGCATGGCCCATGTTCAAACTTGACCTACACATCATCTAGATACAACTTCCGACTAAGTGTGGTGTAGATCGGATGAAAACTACTTGAATAAGAGAGCGGACACCATGCTCAATGTTTAAAACACACTAAGTGACCCCGTGACCCAGTTTTTGACCCCGCACGACCTGTATTCAAACTTGACCTAGACATCATCTAGATACAACACAGACCGACAAGTTCACTCCTATATATCCCCCTAAACTTTGTTTGTGGGGGTATACAAAATTATCATTTGGCGAGTACAGATAATTATCTCCCTTAAAAGCTTATTACTTTCCTTGGATTTGTTTTTTTTACTTATGACCTTTAAGGATGACATTGACCTTCACCTTTTACCACTCAAAGTGTGCAGCTCCATGAGATACACATACATCCCTAATATCAAGTTGCTATCTGAAGCGACATATAAGTTATGAGCATTTTTCAAAACCTAAACGCAAAAGAATGACGGACGGATGGACGGACGGAATGACGGACGGACGGACAGACAGACAGACGGACAGTGCGATCACTATATGCCCTCTTCGGGGGCATAAAAATTGTAATTTTCCCAAAATATTCATACTTAATTAGTACATGCTAACCAAAATTACGAGTGAGCTTTCTTATGATACCATAATGGTGGAATTGCAGGCGATGGGCTGGTTTATGTAATTATGTGTTACTGATTTGATATTCAGCTTGTTTGATTATTTGAGTTATAACATTTCATACAACAAATGTTTTTTGCTTGTGACTAAGTAAAGACGGGGCATTATTGCTAGATATTTCTTCTGAATAAAAGTCACTTTTAGTTGAATACTTTTAATTTGTAAACACATAAATATAACATACTGTAAATGTTCTTTTACTGTTATAATAATTCCTTAAGTACGGTATAAAGAGTAAAACCTGTTAGTGTTGTTGTATTATTAGTATACTTAAATCAAGACTACCAGATCCATGACATGTAAAGGAATTCATAAATAGGAGCTGGTCAAAGCATTGATTATTAAAGCGCTGAAGGCACGGAAGTTGTTAGCTATTGCATTATAAATCTTAGACACAACTCAGTTTTCAAAATTATGGTATTATGCTTTTTATATCGCAAGTTTGCCATGCACAAAACCAATTCAAATTTAGAAAGAGTGTGTCTTGACACACAGGTCGAGATGTGTTTGCACTGTTTATCCTCATATTTATGTTATAAAGAAAACTTAGGCAAAATACCAACAATATGTCTCTTTTTTACGTTCATAAAGCATTAAAATATGATGAAAATGGTATCATCTAAACCAGTTAACATAAAATAAAATTTGCAATCACCATCATATAAACTGAATACTGTTGAACTATCAAATACCTACATGTATCACACTAAGAATATAATTTTATGATTAAGATTCCCTTTACAAAACTTTTTTGGACACCATATCCAATTCAAATATATATACATTGAATAAGAAAATAAAAAATAAATCTGCCAGCAGTATTTTTTACTTACGAATTAGTTACTCATAAAGACAGCGCTGTTTACCCTTAATTTGTTGCTGATGCATTACTTGTTACCCTAGTAGCTCACACGGTGTCAGCTGTTTTACCCAGCTTTCCGCCTTTAATGACATCTACATAATGCAAGCAGGCATGCATGAATACATTGGAATATTTTATAGGCTGATAAGGCTCCTCTTATTTGCCTGTTTACTGTATTTGTTGTTTTAATTCAATTTTATATTGAAATGCATTGCGCTAAAATATGTCATTTCCAACTCACAATGAGATTTAAAAAGACCCGCATCATGCAAAAAGGAGTCTTATGCAATATGCGCCCATCATAGTTATACACCACCCAGCCTGCGCATCTCTCAGTCTGGTCATGATATACACAATAACTTTTGTCCTACCTCTTTGATCTTGAAAACCAAAAAAACAAGGTAAGCAAAAACACGGTCAAAGTGAGTATTCAATTAAAAGAAATATAAATGCAAAGCGGCTTAACAGGTAAAAAAAAACCTACTCCTTTAAGAAAAACATGAAAACAGTGTCATTTTTTCAGTCAGTTTCAATTAACAATTAACCTCTCTTAAATGAAGTCAGCTCCCATATACACATGCCCCTTATCCATTTAGTATTAATATTTCATAAAATCTCGTTGAAGTTTCTTTAAAAATAGATTTCAGTGGTGTTTTTCTTGCAGCTTAAAAGCAAATTGAGATTGTAGGCCAAAATAAGAACATGTAAAATATTTTGTTGCAATTTATCTGACCAAACAGAGCACAGATTTCATATGAAACTAACAACACTCAGTAGACAAAGCCATTTCTTTTCTTTTTTTAAGAATCAACTTTTATTCGCTATTTCCTATTAATTACAAGCTTAAATTTAAATTTTATATGATATAAATTTATCGTACAGATTTTATACAAAGCATCACACCCACATTGAAAAGTTATGTAAATCCTTATTAAGGCATGAATAAACACAATTGGGAAAAGTACGGTACCAGCCCAATTGGGGAAAATGTGCGCTAAAAACCCTTAAATAGTGAAAATTCCTAAGGTTCAAACCATACAGCTGAATATGGAAACTTACTTAATGTTGCATTTTATTTTAAAAGAATGATCATGGTATTGTTGGCAATCATGTTGTGGGCCATTAAGGAAATAAATCATCTTCTGTTTGTGTTTCAACTTTGACATGCCATCTTGTTTTTTTAACTATTCTGCATAACATAACTTTTAAGATTGTCTAGTACCTGCTATGTTAGCGTCAATATGTAAACAGCAAATTGCTAGAAGAGAAACTCACCAATTAAAAGCTAGTTGCCCAGCAGGACTAACAACTTTTGATGCATGTCCAAGTCTAAATCTTATAGCACCAACAATAATATCCAGTGATGATTAAGCCTGTCTCTGCTCAAAAGACATTACAAAATTATCTTGAAATGATGTGTTATTCCCCATAGAAGATAAGCTTTATTTGGACAAATATTGATCAATATCACAATATCACAAGGACACATTTTTACCCGCTCAATTTTGTTAAGATTTGTTATTCATTTAAATCCTAAGAAACAAACATGGAAGTGTTAAAACTTGAACTTAACTTTATAATCTGCATGTTTGTTTCTTAGGATTAACATGAATAAAAAAAAATTAACAAAATTGACAGGGTAAAAATCTGTCCTTGTTGTTACTTTATTTCGAGCATTAAATAAACATGTTTGTTTTGCAACAATAATTGGAACATATTGTAAGGTAATTAATTAGTGATATTATATATGTAAAAAAGTTGTTATTTAATGTGTTATCATCGTGATTTAATTTTTGTATGCAGAGACAATAGGCAATTTTCCTCTTGTAACGCCATGCTGTTAGTCTGGGAGACATACGGTGTAACTAGAGGCAAGGGGCGCGAGTCCCTTTTTGGCTTTATAGTTTGTTACATATTACATGGTTATAATTATATATATTATAATTATAATATTATATTGAAGTCCAATAATTAAAAATACGGCGGGCCATACTTTTACGGGCCTGTCCCGCGATCAATAATTCACATGATTCCGATGTCTACGCTTGCCGAATCTGTCCAATACAAAATCTGATTCTCTATGTTTACTATAAATGATGTACTATGGATCTAGAAGGTGCTACACACATGTCTATCATGAATATGGCCTTCAATATATTAGCATGTTAAGATGCAATGGATGGGTCAACTTTGTGTTGTTGACCGCTGTTATGTCTAATATTTGAGATTCCGAGAATGGAGTTCAATTTCATTATGCAAAATTGTCTTACCATTGAAGTATGTTATATAACAATGATCTAGGTTCCATTTCATCATGCAAAACTGTCGTTACATTTGAAGTATATTATACAACAATGTTTTACATTTGAAATATACATGTACGTCGTAAAGGTTGACCTGTTTTAATCCATGTATTACGTTACATATGCTGTTCTACATACAGTACACTCCACGCGTTTTCCCCAATTTCCCTCCATACTCCGCGGTGATTGACCTGGAGGGAGATTAAAAAATCCCGCCAGACGCGGCGTTTGCATGATTTTGTACGCAGTGGTTAACGATCGGCAAAACTGATAAGCCGACGCGGCGGCCCTTGGCGTTGGGAACGCGGGGGAAACTCCACGTTTTACGAGATAACAATCAATTTAATTTTTTTTGACTTCCTGATTTTCAAATAAAATTGCATTTATTACAAGTACATACATGTACATGTAGCATATTATTTACAATTAAAAAAAAACAACCCAGATAGATCGATCCCGACGTGGTTGTAGAAGTAGTTGTGGTTGTATAGAAAACTCCTTGATTTACGACAAACAAAACGTCGTCTTTTAATTAATACTTACCAATTAATATAAACACAGTTTGCAGCATTGTTTTTATTTTGATAATTTAATCCAAAGTTTTTATGTTAGCAGGTGATTTTCTAAACTGAACATGTAAACAAATGACCAAGGACCCTAAAAATCTCGCAAATCTGTGTGAATTGACAGTTTGACGTAATCAAAGAAAAGCCGCTTCCTGTCTGAAGGCATAACTTACTCAAGTAAACACGTTCAACGAATGCAAAAGGAATGGTTTTAATTGTCGGAACAAAGTCAATTCTCTGCTCGCTAATGCATTTATTTTCTCTTTGAAGTTAGGTTATTCCATTGATTGCTAAAAGAAGGTGGTAACTATTGAGTTGATAATTGCATTTAATATTCACAGTTGTATTATTGTTGCGTCGACATTCAAAACAATATTTACCAGTAATTATGGACCAAATCGGCAGAGTGACATTCACACATGTTAATCACTTTTGTCAAAACACCGCAGACAGCAGTCTACACAATAGGTCAGTAGACAAGCTTTGCGTGTTTTCATAACGTCAAACACTTAAAATCCAGTTCCGCCCAGATGTCTTAGTTTACAGTACAATTACTGTTAAAATAATTACTCTACTAAAATACCGTAACGATAAAGATTCGGCGTGTATGATTTGAAATTATTTTGGAGGAAATATCAACTTATTCACGATATAATTTTGTTAAAAAATACCAAAGAAACTTTTAACCGAAATCAACAAAATTCAATGTTCTCTGCGCTATAAAGTTTGTATAAAAAAAATAAACACACACACGCTTTGCAGGAGTATACCTTGTACATTGCAGCATAATTTTCGCGCGCTTTTGTCGGGAAATATACATGATGACTATATATTGGAAGCATTTGTAAACGTCGTGTTAACTTTAAAAATCGTAGTGTGTTTCGGATTACTAATTATTATTCTCATTTGGAAATTTTACGGAACATTTATTATTGTCTTATATGTGTTATGATTTAAATATTAATTTGTCAAATGTCTTATATTCATTCATATTGTAGACGTACCTGTGAATTAAAAAACATAATTTTTATACATATTAATTTTCTATACAATTATCTTTTTTTATACATGTACTACAGTATTTAAACAATTTATTATAACAATGTTTTTATTTTTTGGCATGCCCAGTAGCATGCTGCTAACGCGGCGTTGCGCGGCGGTCACTGATAAGAACGGAAATTGTCTGCATTTACCGACTAGGCTAAAGTAATACACGCCGCGGGAATAAGCGAACGCGGCGTAACGCCGAGCGTTTTATCGAGTTCACCTTGCTCTCTCAACGCCGCGTGAACACTCGCTAGCAGAAAAAAACCCGCGGAGGGAGCACGTTTTTTGGGGAAAACGCGTGGAGTGTACTGTACTGTAACTGAAGTAAAACTCGCACATTTTGTATATTTCATGCGAAACTGTTCCATTCGTTAATGTTCTACTCAAGCATTTGATAACATCCGCCGGCGATATTTGTTCACATACATTTGACTTACGCTTATATGTTGTATACCAGGGGTTTTTTTTAGAAAAAGGGGAAGACGCTGGACGCTGGGTAAAAGGGGAAAATCGAGCGCGAAAGAGACATATTTGGGGAAAAAATAAAAACTGTTCATTTCAATGTCTATAACTCACCTACAGACTTCAGGGGTTTTTTTTAGAAAAAGAGGCATGTCTCTGACCTTTTTGTTCTTAAACACATGAACAAGTATGATATTAAAGTCAAAGTCGCACTGTCCTAAATAAAGTTGCAGGGGAAGATCTAATAATGGGAAATGTTTTCAACTGGGGCCGGGGAACGATGTCAATATTGTGATTTCAATTTCATGATGAATGGGTTGACGATCTAGATCTGCTACAGTATTGGAAGGGAAAGGTGCGGCAGCTGCCGATTGTCTTCTTTCACTTTCACAATAATCTGACAGTTTTAATCGATGTTGATTACATGTACGTCCGAATCCTGCTGGGTTTCAACGGTTTTTGATGATTCATTCTTAAACAATGCGTCAACGCAATTAATATTTTCCGAGTCCGAACGTTTTATTTTGTTCGCCAATTGTGAGACTTTTTTTCTGTTTTAACGTTTATATATTGGCTTTCACATAACCCGGATGAAAATTCGACTGGTTTCCGGTAATTAATTGATGAAACACCCTTCTCGCGCAAGACCGTAATCCAGTAAAATAGTCACATGATTAATACGATTAGTTGCCCGGTTTCCATGAGGTAATTTAAGAGCTATATATAGAATCACTGGGATTCCCAGATTTGAGTGTTCGTCGGGAGAGATAGAGCGATATCATTGCACATAGTACAAATTGGATAAGTGTCGACTTCCCAAAAGAAAACAAACATTTCTTTGAGGGTAAACAATTATATTTTGGTGAAAAATTATATTTTTGGAGGGGAAATGGTATTTTTAGGGGAAAAATTCTGGTAGGGGAAGACGCCGAATATCGGTGTCACTTTCTTAGTAAAAAAACCCCCTGTGTATACACATGTGTATATCGTATGCATGTTTCTTTTGTTTGTTTCGTTTTTCTTTGTTTTACTTAATCTTTACACGTCTCACTATTCTTTGTGTTGTAAACAATGTCACTAGTTATGATTACTGCATATATGTTTGTATTTTGGGCCAGAGGCCTTTAAGTACAAATGAACCTATTGTCATTGTCATTACCATAACAAATGTCGGAAAATTAAACAGATATACTCTTTCATGTACTTTAAAACTAATATGTTATATGTAAAATATATAACGGTTAATTATGGACATACACAATGTGATAAAAAATGTTGACAATATTGTAAACATATTTTACTCACACTTACCACAGTCTTTTTAGATTATATGTACCATACCTTATATCGGGAAAATATTAAACATAAATACTCTTTTTTGTATATTTTTAAAATATTATTTAATATGCAAAGTATATCATGTTTTATATACAATACAAATAAACAATGGAATTACAAACAACAATTATCTTTTGAAATATATATACGGCGTTGATAATGGTAGGTGTTGAGGCAGATTAAAAGCTTTATACCAATGAGATCATTAATAGTGATAGTGTTTTCATACCATTTCTGGTACTAACCGCAAACTGACCTTGATACCTGGCGGCTTTGAATGGAATGCATTAAAGTGAGGTAACTATTCCACTGCTGAACGACGGCTTGATTAAAGCTTTATACATTTACATGCTTAACGGTCAAAATTTGAAAACAAAAGTATTTTCGCCAAAGAGTATATCATAATAGGAAACAACAATACTTAGATGATCTAAAATACACGCTTGCTAAAAATGCGGTAGTAATAACTTAATATGAGAACACCGCCTTAAAGTACAACGCTCTGGCGCTCTTGTAGTGTGCTTGTATTATCAATAAAAATGTGAACTAAAAACATTATATCGTGAAATATTTTATTAGCATCATTTCGTGATTTAGAACTTAAGCAAAGAATATTTACATATAGTGAGCTTCGTTGGTTGTTACAAGAACTAAGTGTGATGTCACCTAAAGTCGATAACAATATTAAAAATTTCACTGTTCAAGATTTAAAAATGAAAATATCAGCAAGTAGTGTGTTGAAACATAGACGTGTTTTTTAGGTTGCATGCAAAGGACAATGTACGTAGGCCGCAATTCAGGTAAAATTAATTTGTTTATGAAGTTTTTTTCATTGCATTCCTTAAGGTAGCGCACCTGTAATGATTTCCCGCGATTTCTTCGAAGGTTGAATAGCCTACTATTACGTGCCGTAGCCTAGTGGTTAAGGCGATAGACTAGAAATCTTTTGGAATATTCCCGCGCAGGTTCGAATCCTGTCGACGACGTATACTTTTTTGCGACGCGTTTTATTTATTTTCTAACGTAATTTGATTTAATATGGCATAAGCTATATTTATTGTTAAATATGTTGCAATTTTTATGCACATTCTTCAATTTTTAAAATTAAAACAACGTTATGGCGAAATTGGGTGATTTACTGTTGTAAATACAAACCATGCATGTTGCATTTTTATTTTTATTTCAAAAAGTAAACGGTAAATCTGTCTATTTCTCTGTATTTTTGCTGTATATAGTGTTTCTATAAAAACTAAGTTTAAAACATGACTAAAATGATACTATTTTGAATTTTATGACACTTTGTTTTTAACCGACCCAATTTTTACTTGGCTGAAATCACTTACATTTCATGGCGCTCTTCCATAGATAAAAATTTGTAAAAAATAAATGTCTGTAAAAGAATACTTATTTCATCTTGTTTAAACTTTAAACACCTTTACAGCATCTGTACACACCAACTGCATGCCCATATTTGGACATTTGAATGAATTATGGAACGTTTATATACCCCAGGGGTGAAAATAAACTGGACAAAAGCCGAGCGTGGGGGTGGTTTTGAAAAAATCGGTATTTTTTTTAAAAAAAACATGGAAAGCCTACCTACAAATTTGCATGTAGTTCAGTGAAATGATGCTGATTAAGAAAATAATTACTTAGATTATATTTGGATATGTGCCCATTAGAGGTGCGCCACCTTAATTTGTAACAAACAACGCCTGTTTATTGATGCGTACGAAATATGTGCGCAGATTTGCGATTCTCTTTATGAATGACTGCATATGGACTCCCAGAGCCGCCATAGCAAAAAGCATCAAATGCTCTGGGAGTACGTTTATATAGAATAGCGCCACTACAAGTTCGTGCCAAAGATATTTGTGTTGAAAAGGCGTAGACGTTTTGTCCCACTGAATTTGCTAATTGATAGTTTGCGAGTTGCTAGTAAAGCATAAGCTTTCTAAAGCTTAAGGTAAATGTCATACTTCATTTTATTCTTTCTTTCTAATACGGGCAAAAGCCTGCATAGCGGGCGTTGACCGTTCATACATATGGAAATTTATACAAAAAATTGACAAGGGATGCATGTAAAAAAAAATCGACACGTGACATATAATTTCGTGATGCAATTATCTCCCTTGTATACTTATCTTGTCCATGTTCTGCCTCCGTTTGTTTAGTTGCGTATTCGTTTCATCCGATTAATTCAATATCTCAATGTCATTTTTATCCTCACAAATCAATAAATAAAACTGTTTAAAAAATTGATTCGCTGAATTCATGAACATCGCCGTTGATTTCAAGCTCTCAATTTTTTAAGGGGAGCTAATAGCAAATAGCGTCCGGTGTTTACTTGTCAGAATTTGTGACGCATTTTCCATTTGCTCTCAGAAAGCATTTTTACGTGTGATCATGGGCAATATTCTGGTGAGTTGTGGTTGTTATCCGTCAGAAACACTTTTATTCACAAAATGTAACGATATTCCGATTTAACTGTTTAGTCTTTAAGCTAATTTTAATCGTATTTACACTGCATCTGCTCGCAATTTGATGATATCCCGAAAGGTTACATACCATTATGTAAAGTTTAGGCCTAAAGCCACAAAATCTGATACCGTTGGATTTTCGTACCAAAATCTTTCGTAACAAATCTCCCAGATTGGAAATCAACGACAAATACAGGACATTTAATTTTATAAACTTTTCAGATATTAGTTGGTTTTTCATTTTTAAAAGCTGTTCTGCCAAGGCAAGAGCTGGGCATCATCCAAGCCATTCTATCCAGCAACACTGAGAGTTTTGGTTTCCAGAAATCAACAAAGGAGGGAACTATTAAAGTTTCCAAGCTATACACACAATTATTAGCTGTGGTGATCTTATTTATTGGTTATGTGGTTTTACTTGGATGGAACATGTGTGAACTTTTATAGAATTTTGATAAGTCTATATCTGTCTATAAACAAAAATCAGCTAAGTCATTATACGATCAGATGTGCAAACATTGTCAAAGGGTCGTTAAATTAACAATTTGAAGGCAATTATGCTGAAGAATAAGAAGGTTCCCATGCAAATTTAGTCTGTATATAGACAAGTGTCTGCCCATAAATATCAAACAAGTAGTACAAAACTTACCACAAGTATGTTAAAGCACTAAATACCTGTTGTGATCATTTTTAGTAAGATAGTGTTATTCTAAATAGTAGAAAATAGCTTGTTTAGATAATGCATACTGACATTAATATGATTTCCTTTCTATTGTGTAATTAATACATTTGTTATTACTTGTTGTTCCATGATAAATGTTTGTGCGCTAGTTAAAAACCAGTATTGTTAATTTTGTATAAGGTAATAAAATGTTACTTCATTGATTCCACAGTTTTTCAAAAGATAACATCACTTTGTAATTTCATAAACGTAAATATTCTTGTAAGTTGATGACAGTATTTTAGTATTACTTATTGTGTAACTTTTATTTTATGTGCAAATAAATGATGTAAAGTGTTTTGTATCTCCACACAATACTACATACCTTTTTATATATGTACCGAATATATATATATACTAACATCATTTACATGCTTCTGCTAGCGGTTAAGCCAAGAAAGACAATGACTGACGAATAAATAAGCTCATATGATTATTGATAATCTATGATTTATTGTATGTGTTATTTGAATGTTTAAATTAAAAAATATGGATGATATAACATTATGTTTATTTGCATTCAAATTGTAACTATACAGCTACAAACTTAGTATATGCAGTTTTGACTGTGATTTATGAATTGCTACAACTGGCTAGTTTTTTTAATGGCGACAAAATTTAAACTTTTCGACAATATTTTGCAAAAGAAAATTAGGGCCCTGCAAGATACCTGTATTAATGCACTATTTTAATTGCAAAACAAGTATGCTGTCTTTCTGTTCCACATACTTATACATTGATAATAAAAAACTTTCTGTCAATCAAAATTGATTTGACACATCACATTATTTGGATTATGTTAAATCAGTGTATGCTTAAATCAACTGCTTTAGCAAGCTTTAGTTTAATTGAGACATTCTTTTAAACAAACTGTTTCCTGGGTAGGACCAGTACTTAGTGTCTTTAGGGTGATCTAAAGAACGCTCCCACTTAAGGGATCAATACAGAGACCTCCCAGTGACTTAGCAGACACCATATCCACTTTACCGCAGCCATCGAACCAGCTTTAAATTCCTGCGGCTAAACAACACACAAAATTATAAGATGGTAGATCTCAGACTCAAAGCTAGGAACATGTTACTCGTTTGAAGATTGAATTACAGCCAATCTTGTATTTAGAGACCACTAAAGGGAGTAACCAAAAGTGGTCTCTTAATAAAATGGTCCTAAAATTAAAAAAAGACCATTTGGGATGAATGCGGACCTTTGATTTTAAATCCAGATATAGGATTATCTCCTTTTGACACAGCGATTTCAGCTTTTGTAATAAAATGAATCTAAATATAAATAAAATGAATAAAACAACTTGTTACTTAAAATAAGTTGTATTTGTTCTCTCTAATTCTAAATACAAAGTAAATGGTTTGCACGGAGAATGGGTTTTTCCGATTCCAAACTCATTCGCAATTAACTTTACGTGTTCGACACTTCCAATACCCGAATTTTCTCATTTAACGTTAATACTTTCCGTTTTTAAATTTTAATTTCTGCATGTAAGCTTATATATATCTGACTCGAATATGGGTCATAGGGAAATAAATAAAACACCTTGATTGAAAACTCAATAAACACGCCTGATTGGAAAATTTGCTAACACAAACTAATTAGCATAATCACAGCTACATTTGTTAATGACCAGATTTCGCTACATGTTACCGATTAATAGTTTATTTTTTACACCTCTTGAGAACACTGTGAAAATGTCTGTCGCGTCGGCGCATTGTTTCTGCAATAAAATCGGCGATAAAATTTGCCACTTAACGTCCCAGAAAGTAAACTCTTTATAACATTAACCTGTAGACTGTTGGCAATGCCTCACTGTATTATTCGACACCAAAAATTGAAATGCAGTCAGCATTTTCACCGGTCAGGACCGGTCGAGACAAAGGAAAATGGCTGGTGTGAAATCAAAACAATGTTGTAATAATTCATGTTATCTGCTTAGATAAGCAATTGGCACTGATTTGTCCTTAATTCAAGACTTGAGCATCAAAAAACACTAAAATCAGCGGGCGTTGGTCGCGTAAGACAAAAGTCGCTTAATACAATATGAAAATATAGTTAAAACGCTCGGGCGGGATTTAAAGTGGTCGCATAAGACAAAAGTCGCTTAATTTAAGTGGTCGCAAGCACAAGATTGACTGTATTTGGATGCACTACTTTATTATTGAAACAACTATAATATTTTGAACACAATAATGTCCATATATTTATTTTATATACATGGTTATCAAAAAAGCTTTTGCCCGTAAATTAGGTGGCACCTATTATCATATTAATAATTAATACGGTATAATACACACCTATCAGTCTATATATTATCAGTGGGACGAAACGTCCAATGCCTCCCTACACAAATATCAGAGGCACGAACTGGTAGTGGCACGAATTATCATAGTGTCGTGCTGTGGTAAAAGGTAATGGCCTATTAGGAAATATATCGTAAACAAACAATATCAATTAATTATTTGAAGGCCTTACCGAGCATTCCACGCAGAATGGAGTTGTGTGTGTGTGTTCCTCGGAAATAAACAAACGAAATATTCCCGCGATGTTTACTGTGTCAATGTTTTATGTAGTCGTGAAAATAGCGTTTTTAACAATTCGTTCCTCATCATTTGGAACCAAAATGTTATTTTTTAACAAAGTCCTTTCTCCAAGTCAGTAACAGCGTCGTTGCTATGTCTAGTTGCGATTAATCAAAAATTGTATTGAAAACAAATCATTGAAAATAACTGTGCCTAACAATATCAGTTGCCGAATATTATCATAAATGTAGATCTACACAATTAGAGGCAAAATTTGCTCCCTTCATTTATGTTAGGGTTATGACTGAAAAACGAAAAACGCTCATATCCGCGGAAAGAGCTTTTATTGAACGTATGGGTTTTATAACAATCTGAACACTTCGGACAGTGTGCTACACATCGCCGGTATGGCGGAATTGTCCGAGGATTCCCAATTGGGTTTTATAATAAAATATTACAAAAATGTAACGAATATTAAAATAGAAAAAAAAATCATTTTAAATTATGTTCATACTGAACATTTTCACCAACTTCATGATTTATTGATGAATGTGCGAAGGTTTTTCTGGTTAAACAATAAAAAGATACGGAAAGGGTCGAACACAACGGAAATGTAATTCTGTCATTTTCCTTAAAAAGTATAATGTCCCTTTCCGTGGTGTTAATTAAGGGCCACATGTCAAATTGCAAGTATACTGTATCGGACAATAATCGATAATCATGATAAATAAACATATAATTTAATAAAGATAAAGTCAGTATAGGTACAGTATACGTGTTTGAACATTGGAGTCTAACTTTGTATCGCATGTTATAAAAACGTAATTAATTCATAATTTTCTTCACATGCTTCAAAGTCATTTCGTCACACTTATGACGTCATTTTGTGTTTTGAAATGTATTGATGCATGCCACGGGAGAAAGGTTACTTTTCAGCGAAAGGGAAACAGCTGTTGATTATTTTCTTGAAAAAAGGGGCATAAAAGAAACATAAAATCTGTTCATGTAAGTGTAAGATCGTTTGTAATTTCACTCGTGATCATAGAAAAATAATATTTTCACTTATGGCTGCGCCATTCGTGAAAATATATCTTATATGATCTCTCGTGAAATAACAAACGATCTTACACTGACATGAACAAATATCCTCTATTTAATCTTTTTGCACAACACGTCGTTTCTGTTCGTTTATTTTCCTTCTTTAAAAACAACAAAAGCATTTGTGTATCGTTTCATCATTATATTCGTTTTTGGGTACAATGAGGTAATAATATACATTTCAACAGATTATAATATTACATATAAGTCAAATGTCGATTTCATATCAATAGTTCAAATTAAAATTAAACCACCAAAAGCCCCAGTACTTTTCAATTGTTCAGAAGAGTGATGACATATAAAAAAATCACAAATGCAAGAATGGACGGGTCTTACAAAGGGTTATGGGTTACATAACCCAACTGTTCGAAATAAATATGGTAAAAATGTACAGCTATTAGAAGTATACATGGTAATAACTGTTTAATAACAGTATATTAACGAATTTCGAATTCTTACATGCGAGTTTATAAAACATCATGGGAATGCTGAACAGTGAATAAAACTTGGCTGGCCTGGTTATGCAATTCACTACACTCCAAACACTTGTTCTGAATCAAACCCGTTTGGCTTCAGGGTCAGTTAAATCCTGAAAATCACAAAAACAAGATATTAACAACAGTAAGTAAATTTTCAAAACAGAGCCAGTAAAACGAATCAATGTGTGATTAATATTAATATATACATTTACAAAAACATAGTTGCGTGCATTTCATAATTCTAAAACTAGCGCATTTGCAGGATGAGGCGGTTTGCAGGATGTTGGGTTCGAGTGGTTGCGATGAGTTCAAAATATAAAGAAAATAAAGAGACCACCAACACTTTGCTGTCAAATGTCTAATGGTCAAGATATATTTCGGATTAAACACAAACACACAAGTGTTGGTCTTTTTTAGAAGTAATCGTCCAAATCAGCCCAAACGCGACAAAACTCTCGGGAAGACATCAAATTCAGGCGACATACTTTATCCCACTTTTGCCGAGCACTCCGGTCCCACGCACTTGTTGTTGTTACCTGAACAATGAACACTATGCACATGCAGATTGTTTCGAAGTGTATTAATATGAACATTGTCAAATTTCACAAGAAAGATGTGATTTAAATTTTAAAAATAATATCATAACCTTCGATTGGCAGAGAATAAACAGCTCAGCTTGTAAAACCACGGGGTCATGTAGTTTCAGAGAAAATGATGTGACTCATTTTTATATTGAAGTATGTATAATCACTGTAACCCCACGCAGGGGTAAGGCGACTTACTTTCGTTCTACGATGATTTAAAAAGGGATTTTGTGATAAAAATAAAGACCTAAATAAGCTACCTAGGCAAATATCAGCCTTTGACTCACAATTTGTTATTCACTTAATTAACATATACAAAGAATAAATGGCATGTTGTATTTCAATACATACGGTATTTTCGAACAACTATAACCTTCTATTCCTTAAAATGAATCTCTGAATTGTAAAGTATGCGTCAGTTGTAAGATTGAAAAATAGTGATCGTAGTAGTAGTAGTAGTAGTAGTAGTAGTAGTAGTAGTAGTAGTAGTAGTAGTAGTAGTAGTAGTAGTAGTAGTAGTAGTAGTAGTAGTAGTAGTAGTAGTAGTAGTAGTAGTAGTAGTAGTAGTAGTAGTAGTAGTAGTAGTAGTAGTAGTAGTAGTAGTAGTAGTAGTAGTAGTAGTAGTAGTAAGTAGTAGTAAGTAGTAGTAGTAGTAGTAGTAGTAGTAGTAGTAGTAGTAGTAGTAGCAGTAGTAGTAGTAGTAGTAGTAGTAGTAGTAGTAGTAGTAGAAGAAAAAGTAGTAGTAGTAGTAGTAGTAGTAGTAGTAGTAGTAGTAGTAGTAGTAGTAGTAGTAGTAGTAGTAGTAGTAGTAGTAGTAGTAGTAGTAGTAGAAGTAGTAGTAGAAGAAGAAGAAGTAGTAGTAGTAGTAGTAGTAGTCACATATTATAGTCACCGATCGCCGTGACCTAGTGGATAAGGCGTCCGCCTCAGGATCGGGAGGTCGAAGGTTCGAGCCCCATGGGGAGCGTTTGTCGAAGGATGGATGTTTGTCATGGGACTTGTTCCGATATGGCCGGCTCGTGAGCCGCGAGCGTTTACCATGAATGGTTACCGACTTCTATCCGCCTGGCGCCTGGCATAGTGATAGGAGTTTGGAGGTACATGGTATACACGCAAAGGTGTCTCATAAGCCAAATTGGCTGGCCCTTTCAATAGGGGTGACACTATAATAAAAAAGACCTTTACCTTTACCTTTTTATACGTTTCAGAAATCATGCATTATACAAATTACACTTTTCAGAAATTATACTTTTTACACATAACACTTTTGACAATTATTATTTTTCATTTTTTTAAATTACTTTTTCATTGATTCGTATTTTTGAACTGTGTTGAATCAATTTTTTATTACTTTTTTTGTTGATTCGTATTTTTGAACTGTGTTGAATCAATTTTGTATGTGAAAATTTTTATAACAATTAAACGGAAAATGTGCCAGTATAACAATAAAAAAAATATGAAAATATTTAACAACAACTGAAACGACAAAATCATTGTGAAGGAGATCAAGTTGATGTTTGTGGATCAATGTCCCAATGTTCATTTATGAGTAAATTTGCATTTCAAAGTGTATGAGGTCCTTACGCGTCCGTGAGTGCATTTACTTTCTACAAACAAGGACGTTTGGTCGAATACTGCATTAAAGCAGCAATTTACGGCAATTAAGTTATTGTCACTGTATATGTAATTTTGGTGTGCTGTTGGGCGGAGATCCGGAAAAACCAGAGGACATCCCTCTATCCGAAGAGCAAACCAGACATGCATATATTAGTTCCCCGGAGATGCCTCTCCCAGCTGCAAAGCGTGGCTCGATGACGTCACAGTTTGACAACCTATGGCGAATTTCGTGTCCGGCCAGCAATAACAACAGGAACGGACGCCAATATTTACCTCTCAGTCCCCTGGGTCCGCCCATCATCCCACCGCCACTTCTGGCTCCTCCACTGCCGCCATTTCTGGCGCCCATACAGAACGGGCCCATGCAGCCGCCATTACCGCTTCCACTAACTACCGGAAACATCGGGTTGATGCCGCCTGTAGTGAAGAAATGCAGTGCTCGTGTATATACGCTCCATGTGGCATCTTAAAACAAAATTTGTTGTAAAATATGGAACAAAAAACATCTTCATTATCCTGGCGACATTAAAAAAATCGGATTTATCCATTAAGAGTCATTCTTCCTGCAACTCCATCCAGCTCCTTCTTTCATAGCATGAAGTATGATTTGGACTCCTATATCACGTTTCGATTTATTCTCCGCCCAAGAAGCGGGACGGACGAACGATACAAGCGAAATTTATGATCCGAACTCACTTCGTAGGCATCGAACGCTCGAAAATGACGTCAATTCGTCAATTTCCCCACATAAGGCCACTGCATAGACACAGTTTAAGTCATTATATTAGTGAAATACATGTTCAATTAAACATACATAGGTCATGCAATATAGAAGTTTAAGAGATTAACTCAAGGTTTTATAACGTCGATTTGCGAATGCGTAATATTTTCTTAAAATAGTGCATATATAATGTACGTATTCATTAAATGTGCGTGTTTTGTGATTCTTAAAGCGGGACTGCACGATGTTGTCAAATCGTTGTGATTTTATATAAAATGTGTAGAAAAAACATATAAGACATATATTTCAATATAAATTAAGATAAAAGTTAAGAAGAACATGTGTCGAAAAATGCGAAATAAGCCAGATATTTTATTCTGAAATCGAAAATGTCTGTATTATAGTCAAATTCGACAGCATGCATATCATGCATGAACGATGTGAATCTAAATTTATTTTTACGGATCATTTTAATTTCCGGCAACGATATCTATTTATACGACACACAAACACTAACTCCGATCCTCATAAAAAAGACGAATGCTTCGGTTATTGTAGGAACATATGTACGAAATATCTTCGTCACAATCGGCTCGGGGAGCTAATCTGTCTTTGCTGCATTTTATGAAATTGGTCTTCAATGTATACTTTTTTTCTTGCTTATTTTGTGTTATTGTAACATATTTTGTATCAATTTATTACCATTTAACACATATAAAATTCGTGCAGTCCCGTTTTAATATACATATTACACAAAACTAATTGAGAGTATTCTTCAAAAAGTCGTCGCACACATAAGTCATTTCTTTACATTCATTTACACATTAATGTTATTCAATCGTTTAACCACGGGTGGTCTGACGGAAGGACATGTGCAATTTATCATGTTTCCCATTACGTGTGGGCATGTTAATAAACAGGTCAAAACTTATAATGAAATAGAGACAATGGCGTTGCCTATGTGTTTTACCATAACATGAAGTACAAAATGTCATCCACGCATATTGAGAATTTGATAAGAATACCATCGACGGGGTCATCTGGTATTTGTCTTTTTATTTAAACACCGTATGAGTGTATTTTAAAATTTGCCGCATTAAGACACTATTGAATTAGTTGAATGCTAAACCCATTTCTTTATGAAAGCAGTGATACAACGCGGAACCCCTCGACAAAACGATGGACACTATATTTGCCGCGTTTTTGGAATATTGGGTTTAATACATATGCTTTATAAACGTCTCAAATTAGTATGTGCAGTCCGCATAGGCTTATCAGGGACGACACTTCCCGCCAAGACTGGTAATTTCGTCTAGAAGACACTTCTTTTAAACAGTAAATTCCTTAAAAGCGGAAACTGTCGTCCCTGATTAGCATGCGCGAACTCCATTTAACATCATTTATGCATAAAACTCCGTTTTACAACAACGAGCCTCATATTTTGTTGATGAGGTTAAATCAAAAAACGAATTAACAGTACTTTCGCTTCCCGGACACATTGGCCCGAAACAACTAAAAGACGCCCCGCTTACGACGTTAATAGCTCCTCATGCGTCCATCCCGCAAACTAAAGCGCTCCCGTCACTGTCTCCAACCGACGCTGCATTTCAGGGATCACCACTCCCGCCACTGCCTCCGGTTCCTGAACCAGATCCCCAAGAGTCTATTCCAGCACTTGCGCCGTGACCGCTCCCGGATAATGGTAGCCCGTTTCCGCTTGAAGAGCTCATACCGGATGCTGAAGTGGTTGGTTCTTTTGTGGCTTGTTCCAAATTTTGCTGTGACGCGGAATGTTGCGAAGATCCTAGAATGGTATTCGCGGAGAGTCCATACT
Organism: Dreissena polymorpha; assembly: GCF_020536995.1. Classification (NCBI taxonomy): domain Eukaryota; kingdom Metazoa; phylum Mollusca; class Bivalvia; order Myida; family Dreissenidae; genus Dreissena; species Dreissena polymorpha. The sequence goes on along the minus strand of NC_068362.1, from coordinate 43,216,444 downwards.
TTTGCTCTAAAGTGAAAATGCTTAAACATGTAATGCATCACCATCAATATCATCATCATCATCATCATCATCATCATCATCATCATCATCATCATCATCATCATCATCATCATCATCATCATCATCATCATCATCATCATCATCATCATCACCATCATCATCATCATCATCATCATCATCATCATCATCTTCATCATCATTATCATCATCATCATAATAATAACCATCATCATCATCATTATCAGAACCGACATCATGATCATAATCATCAAATACAATAGCATCCCCGTCGCTACCATCATCACCCGACACATCATCATCATCATCATGGATATCTTCATAATCATCATCAACATCATGAGCAACATGATTATAGTCAACCTTATCATCATCATTAGAAGCAGCCTCAGAAGTAGAAGCACCACTACCTACATCATAATCAATCGGCACCATCATACAAATCATTACTACTCTCATCCTTCTACTATTCTTCGTCAGCATCATCAGCATCATCACTTCTACAAACATTACCCGCTCAAAAAAACATCACCCCCACCTTCATCATCACCAACACTACCACAGATCAAGTGATAATTCTACACGGCTCTGAATCCACGCATGCGCACGTCTGACAAACAGTCTCATCTGTTGTGGTGCTTAGCGTGTAGCCATCGTGGCACGACTACATGCACATGTCTTTGCACTTTCGGTACGCGTCGCCGCTGATCGGAAGTGCATGCCACCTCATACCAACGCGAGCGAGGGGAGTTCCGGGATTCCAAGGTACTTGACATTTAGCTGCGATTATAAACGATTTGACTTTTCATATAATAGTACTAAAGGAATTTTAACAACTATAATTACTTCTCTTCTCAAACTACATGTTACTGCTATTTTGACATGTGTGCTTCTAGAACTACCAGTAGAATTGCTACTTAATATTGATGATTGAATACATACCAAATCTTTAATACGTCAACAACAGAAATCTTTATCTTAATTGTTTACTGAAGTATGTTCCTGATAAAATCAAGTTCTATTTATTAAGAAAATAACGATTTTCACAATTACAAAACTCCAGAAAACAAAACAAAAACAGTATTACCATCACTGTACCATTACAAATAAGTAGAATCAAAATCGACGCCCAAATGACATCCGAACCATTTGTTAATAACAGCGTCATGAATACTTATGCCATTATTATTGGCACTAAAACAGCGCTGCACCTCGCGCGTGTTACTATTTTGCAAAAGACGTCGTTTCCAAAAACGTTAAATATAAAAGGGCTGTCCGATGTTTGATAACACTGTTACTAAATATGCATTAAGAAGATCATATGTCTACCATATTAACCTCAATTGAGTAAAGGCTTATCAACGCCGTGGTTTATGGACATGGTATCCGCCTAGCGACCGGAAGGTCACGGGTTCGATCCCCACTGTGGGAGCGTTCTTTAGATTTCCTCCAAAAGACACCAAGTACTGGTTCTAGGCCCAGGAAACGGATTCGAGAGCATTTCAAATAAGTAGTAAGTACTTTCAATGCAATCGAGCTAAAATAAATAGGTTTAAACTAACGCGGCTTTCTGTCAATCTGTCATGTTATTAAACATAAGTATTTACGCTATGATGATTTTTTTTAGTTCTCAATCTAAACGTTTTTAAATCATCTAAAATAACTTAAGGTCATAATTGTATTAAAACAATTCTTAGTGTCTTCCACGCGTCCTTTATTTAAAACTGGCCGTAACTATGTTCATCTTTATCTAGTTTTTTGGACACTACAAAAAAACGTAACTGAACTTTTAAATAACACGGACTAAGGACTTTGTTTCTTAATGAAATATCTCAGAAATATTCCCTGAGCAGGAATGTTCACGATCGAACGATCTTCACATCGAAATAACCCTTAAAGGCGCAAACATGTTACGTTCTGACATTTGTAAATACTTAATTGCATTAATGTCTTAAATGACAGACATTTTATTTAAGACGTGTACATAGTACATCGCCTAAACACATACATGTACAAAGAACATGTTAACATGATAAGGCATTCTTATTTCCGAATTTTGTGAAAAATGAACCAACAGTTTGGAAAAAGGTAAGTTACCATAAATGACGATACCATTTCTTTAACGTCATAAATCACAGGAACAAACCTATCGATAATGTCGAATTTAAAATTACTAAATTCAGTCGTAACTATAACTTGTCGTATGATGGTAAATAAAACAGGGCCCTTATCAAAAATACCGCTGACTTCAAATTCGCTGGTCGGTCCTTGTTCTTCCACCTCTGATTGCGCTATACGGAGAGATACGGAGGGGGGGGGGCAGGTGTGTCAGACGGATGACCTTAATACCTTCTTGTAACTCCCCAGAGCGAGACTAAGGTGCATAGATCATCATCCGATTGGTTACTATGATTGCACGGCTTTGAAAGTATGTATGCTATTAAACCGTCCAATGACTGCTGGGTGGTTGGCTGCTTATCCTTGACAGCTGGTGCTTAAAATGTCAAATAAGGATTTGTTCACAAATATTCCTAGTTTTTTTTAATGGCATTACATGAATTTGAAAAATACCTTTAGTTATTTTTGAGTGTGTTGCTATTGAAATTCTGAGTAAATTCAAATCGAAGTATGCAGCGATATTTTGTCATGTAATCTTACTTTTGCAAATAATTGTTAATGACTATTTCAAAGGGCGTAACCGGAGATCACACACATATTTTATTACTATGCAAGGTAAAATTTACTTCATTTAATCTATTTTGGCTATGGTCATGGTTTTTTTTATCTATTAAACGCTTTTCTTATTGTCTCGCTATAAATATAAACTTATTGTAGAAGATAACGTAAGCTTCTCTGGGAACTTAAATTAATCCGACTCGTGTCCGAAATATTACGAATCGACGGATTAATTCAAATACGCAATAAACCATCTTTGTATTCTCTCCGCTTTCTTATCCTCATCATTATAATCAGCAGCAATAGATATAGTGTTATGACCATAGCGTGTGTTATAATGATCACCATCATCATCATAGAAATAATCACAAATGTTTATCTTCATTGTCAGTCATCATCATCAGTCTTTCTCATTATTATAATCTTAATAACCGCCATTTTCATCTCTGGCATATAACAATTTCAACGACAAATACACTTGTTTGTGAAATCAAGCGCCAATCACGAGTTTACAAACACCGTGCTCTGAACGTTATTCTACTTAGTCTGTGTGCATTACATTTTTTTTGGGTACCCACATGTTGTGTTGCTGATGACATTAATGTGCAGAGGTTAATGAAATAATGAGCATTTTAATTCACAAAGCATCATTTAGTTTTTATTGTGCAACGTAATGTGTTTTAATTCCGCGCATACATATACATATATTGATTGGATACAAGTGATAGGGTGTATCGGGGAGTTGTATGACATTGTTGAATGAAAGAAATTGTAGAAACATACCCGACAGCATTTTTAATATAAATGTACGCACTCATCCTTAACTATAAATTCACGTCTGAACAGCTTATCAAATTGAATAATGTAATGCATCCATCCATGCCAAAGATGAAAGATTTAAAATATACACATATACACGCAAGTTTAATGGTTAACACAGCGATTTACCAGTGCTCCATATAACGACCAAATATCAGTTGCTGTGTATTAAAGTTTCGTGACCATACTTGAACATCGAGGTTTCCATGGTTTAGGAACGATAATGAGAATGCTCCCTACAAAAAGAGAAAATATGCTAATTTTCTAATGCTACACGTTTTTCATGGTGGGAACTCCGTTCGGTAATTTCTTGACTTTGTTGTACGAGAAAAGGAGTTCTTGTAGGAAGCCGCCTTGTTGCACCCGTACACGAGCATCTTGTAGAGCAGGTGATCAAACACGAGCATGTCACGAGTCTCCGTCCTATGCCACGTGACGCTGAGTTGACTGCAGAACAAAGGAACCCTGAAATGCACGTTCCAAACACTGTTAAGTTTGTAATTAAATGGGCAGAGTAGAGCAACAGTTTACTATTATACTTAAACCAGTGCCCATAAATAATTATTTGGGGAATAGGGTTTTCAACAATTGATTATGAAAAATAGGGTGATTTCATTCTTGAAATAGGGTTAAATGAGTTATAAAGTTGAATACCTCAAAATCATTGCTGCTTTACATCTGTTGAAGCTGCACACTTGTATTGATTAAATAAAACTGTAAACAATTATAATAAACTTTAATAAAATGATGTTTCATAACATCTTTAATCCTTGAAACTGTCCATAATATAAACATAAAAAACCGATGTTAACTGACATATTTGTAACAGTCAAACATATAGACTGATATTTTGGCGCAACAATCGCGGACGACTTTCGACCTCTTTTAGACATTTTTATTACGCATCGTAATAGAAACTGAAAGTACAGAGGCTTTAAAAATACATAGACAATAATCGACAGATGATGTCAAATTGAAAAGGCATATATGTCGTCCTAAAGAATTTGGTCAGAAGCTTTATTTGACTATGAAATCTAGTCCGCAGAGCGTTTGAATAACTTTGACTGTTTTCCTTCTCCGTCATCCAGGCGCTTGCTAAATGAAACTGTCGCCGCGTTATAATAATAATTCCAAATAGGAAATACCTAAAATAAGCAAAGCATTTTCGATCAAGCTATTGTATTGTACACATTAAATTTGAAGAATGTTTGTTTGGTGCTACGTTATGTGGTTACGTTTGCGTTTTTGCGAGGAACTGACGGCACGTGACCGAGTAACATCAGTATATTGTCAACGGTATAACAGAGTTCGGTTTCGAACTTATGCATTCGTCTGAAAAAAGTGTCTGTGGTATGAGGAGTTAAACTATTTTATCTACAGTAAACCCGTAATAAGATTTAAAGTCTAATTGATCAACAGTAAAAAATGTTTCCGTTGCTGTTGTATTTACATTGATAGAACATACAGCTGCCGGTCAATTTCATCCCAATATTCAGGCGTCATTTCCGGTTCCGGCGTACTCATACATTCGGTTTTGTCGGACATCGACAAAATTTCAAAGTGCTGACTGCACTATATCACATGTATAAATTTAATTGATCCTCGCATTGGTAAAACTGGGCTTATAATACATGTGCGTAAATTGGCATCCCATATTAGCCTATACAGTTCGCACACCCTTATCAGGGATGACACTTTGCGCTTGTATTCGAATGTTTCGCTGAAAGAAAGGCACTTGTAAACGATATCCCAGTGGGAAGTGTCGTTTTCTGATAAGCCTGTGCAGACTGCACAGTGCCCAAATAGAAACTTAACGCGAATGCATTAAGCCCATTTTTACCAGAACGACACTCATTTAAATGATAACGAAACCAAAAGACAAGCTTATTTAAAACAAGAGAAAAATGTCGACCTCTTTGTGAATTATGCTCGTTATTATTTAACAAGGAGCATCATGACTATAATTGATTTTTTACTTCTTAAGTGTAACCTTAACGTTTTTCTATGTTTACAAGACTTGGGTTCCCCGTGGTGAACATCTGCGATAAAAAATATTATAAAATGCTATGATGAACGAAAAAAGTAAGTCCGTACAATCTGTTCGATGCCAAAATTTGACCTTTGACATATATGTATGACATTGACAATGCCGATTGGGAGACGGGTGTCACAAGGGACATTGCTTGCCTCATTTTAAACATTGTTGGTAAGTTATTTTGATAAAGTTATGGTCACTGAACCGCTCTCAGTACGCACAATCTAGAATCAACACACGCAAACACATACACGCTCGAATTGTGCTTGATTAATCGAGCTTTCCACAAGCGGGTTCGATATAAATCAATCATTTTGTATTTCAACTTCATTAATTTCTAGGAAAGGAAACCGTTGAAAGAAATTAGTCAAGTCATCGCTGCAGTTGTCTCCCTTATATATAATCGAAGACCAATACCAACATGTTAAGTCTTACCAGACGAGAAAGGTTATCAAGTTTGTAATTTATTCTTAGTTTATAGAAATCAAGCATTTGTACACACCTGTCACTTACACTTTTAATTTGTAATAATTATGCAGCCAAACATAGCATAACACATGCAACAAAACAAGTAATGGTAAAAAGGACCAATACGATCAGTATGATGATTTCTCGGACCGCCTCTACTTGAAAATAAATACCATGTGTAGTGTAAAACGTGCATTCTTGCTATATAAATATATCATGAATACAATCGACGAATTAGGACGCTTGTTTTAAAGTGGCATCGTTTGTCTTTATTAGCATTTCAAATGGTAGCATAAAACGTTTATAGTAGATTGACCAACTTTTGTCAAGATTAACCAGATTAGTTGAGATTTTTAACAAAGCCAATTTTTAAATCGTAATTCGTGTCAAAAACCTAAAAAACTAAGTCTTAGTAGTGAAAAATGCGTACGAAATATGTAGAAGTTGTAATAATCGTGTTTCAGAAACGGCCTGCCGGACGTACGCAAAACACAGACAACCCGATGGACAGACATCAATTGTGAATCAATTCTACAGTGCGGGTTTAAAGTAGGATATACTGGTTGAGATTGACTTTGGATAAATATATTTTAATTACTAAAACGTCAATTAGGTTTAAATCGATTGGGTCAATCAGGGCCGTTAAAAAATGGAGGGGAAATCAACTGTAACATTCGTTTCCAAGTGGTTTGATATGAAACACGTTTGTATTTCCATGACCCGTTTTGTATTTTCTGCGCATGCGTGGAGGTAATTTCTGGTAGATCCGGAATCTCGAACTATCGGCAGCAGTACACGAAGTTGAAGATACTAAAAAACCAAGGTTAATGCTCTCAATAATAGCGTATATGTCTAAAATAAACATTAATATTCTTAGAATGACACTCTACGAAAAAGCATTGAACCCATTTTTTTCCAGAGCGAGGCTGTTAACTTTTTGTGATATTTTATAAGGGAACTTCCCGAACCTTGGTTGCTTCTATCCACGAACTCTACGTCAATATCACTAGACGCTAGTTCCGGTGTAGTTCATATCGCCCGAGACGCTTGTTCGTCTTCCGGGTCAGACGACGGAGGCGCCGTCTTATGGCTTTTCTACGGAAGCCGGATCTACCGGTCGCGCGGTCTGGATAGTTTGACAAATTACATACACGGTTTTGTTTCCGGTAGTGGTAGAAACCATTATATAAAAAATGCAATTCTTTTTCTGTGTTAGTTTGACTTATAAGACATTTTCATAGATTACTTTTATGATGTACTACTTTTTTTTGTTTTTGTGTATGCCACAAATAAAAAATTGAGACAATTATATAAATAGGCGACTAAAAATAGGACCTAAAGTGTAACAAATTAATATCGAAAAAGTGACACATAGGCAAACAATTAATACACCGCGGGTTCTTTTATTTTATGGAAAGTTATTTTATGCCATACAAATATGCCAGCACCAAAGACAAACACAAAAAAGCAAAACAAATCATGGCATTGTTTAAGTATGCAACACTAGTTACCCCACTTACCGGCGTCATAGACGTGGCGTTTGCCTTTCGACTGCATGTGCGGCCTCTTGTGGCGGATAAATTTGAGTGTTTCGTCGTCCATCTTCGTCTGCTGTTGAGTTTCCGTCAACAGGCTAATCTGAGACGAAACTTTAAGCACATTCATTAAACTCCTTTTTCATAGAGCACGGCACATCAATTTTAGATAGATATATTTTTATCTAACACATGTTCAATATACTTTGTAAGCGTTTTCATTGGCTTAGTTTTCGTTTTTTGACCAATCGTATTTTGTTATTTAGCTGAAATGACGTTGCAACGTCAAATGACATCACGAAATGTATGATATGACAACTCGTGCAAGATCCTATATATATATATATATATATATATATATATATATATATATATATATATATATATATATATATCCGTTCTAACAACAAAACCTGACGCAAGGCTTGTGGCATCCGTGTCATTAGAAATAATGACGTCATTTCCTGTCCAGAAAGATGGCCGTCATGACGCTATTGTGCGCAAGCGTCTCGCTACTGTATTCATTCTGAAATTTTCGTTCAAAGTGTTTTTATAAATGTGATAAAATATTGGCCACGTAATCAACAGCATAAAGTCTCTGTAATATTAGTTTTAATTGAGATCAGAATTTAAGAAATAACGTCGTATTGCCGCGCTTTAAGTGAACCTGTCGTATTTGCTTCTTGTATTACATGTTTAAAAACAATCCTATTTGATTTTAGAAAGTGAAGACCATAAGAACAGAAAATGTAAAATCGCAGAAAATTTAAATAACAAACTTAATGAAAAAAGGTGATAAAACACGATATCTATATAACTCACAATTCGCCCTGGTGCTCTCAAATTATATAATTTAGCTTCGATCCCGAAAACGCGGTTTCATGCATGTGTGTTAAGTGTCGTCCCAGATAAGCCTGTGCAGTCATCCTTATCAGGGACGACACTTCCTTCGTTTAACGTATTTTTTGATGAAAAGAAGTATTTTCTTATCTTAACTAAAATCAAGTTACGACGGAAAGTGACGTCCCTGACAGTTTACGCACTTCCATTAAGACCCTTTTTCCCAGAGCGCGGCTCGATTTAATATATTCAGCTTACAAAAATAGAAACGGTTAAAACCTTTTTTAGTTCCGATTTCCCTCGAATTAAAATACTGCGTAATTTGTTTATCGATTGTCAATAATTTTATCGGAAAATGAAAAGAAATTGTAAACAAAGAAACATGTATGCCAGAAAATAAACCTTACTTACCAAAGAACTTGCAATTCGAAAGGCGGAAACTGTTCACTTACTCCACGATTTAGCCACCAATAATACGCATTAAAATACTGACAGTCGTATCCGGTACGTCTTGAAGACTAAACATTAGTGCGTGCGTACTCACGTATATGTCGTAGAATCTTGACTGCCTTAATTTAAAGTATGAGAACCACTTCTGCAGCCGGACAGCCGGCCCCCGGGTGACTAGAATCGGCTTCATTTCACCCCAGAGTGACACGAAATCGGCTTCAAGTCACCCCGGGTGACATGAATCGGCCTCTACTCACCTTGGGGTGACTTTAAGACGATTTAGGTCGACAATGACCCATTGATCGCCACTTACCGCTATGACTGCATGATGAGCTCTGTTCTGGACAACCTTTGCTTAATACATATTCAATAAATGTCGTCGTAGATAAGCTTGTGTACTCAGGATTTTCGTTAAGAAGAGACTTCCTTTGAACGAAAAATATCATAAAGGCGGAAAGTATCGCCCAACATTTTGATGTGCTGACTTCACAGGCAAATCTCTGTGACGACTTATTACGCACATGCGTTTAAGGGGCCTTTTAACAGAATTTGGCAAGTATTGAAGTTTGTCATTAAATGCTTTACATTGATAAAAATGTAAACATTTGATCTAAAAAGCTCCAGTAAAAAAAACAAGAATACAATTAAAGAATGAAAAACAAGTAACCTTCATCTGGGCTTGAACCAATTACCCCTGGAGTAAAAGTCTAGCGCTTAGACCACTCGGCCATCCTTGCTGATACAATTAGTGATTTATTGTATGCTTTATGTAAGAAATCCCCGTAGTGTCCCAAAACATAACGACAGCAACAGATCGTTTAGCGTGGAAAACTTTATAATATTCAGGTTTTTAAATCGTCAAAAGATGCATATAATGGATATTTTAGAGCATTTTTAATGTTCAGTACTACTGTTTCTTCACAAATATGATAACTACAATGACAATTTTCGAATCTGAAACATTTTTTTTCTATTATTTTGTCATTTAAACAAAACCTTTAAGCCCTCTTTACCTGGAGTGAGACTCGTATATTAACCCATTTATGCCTAGCGTCAAGAAAAAAACGCAATGACAAACAGCGTAGACCCAGATGAGACGGCGCATGATGCGGCGTCTCATCCGTGTCTGCGCTATTTGCTTAATGGAATTTCTGTAAGAAATATTTTTAAGTTTAGGTGTAGTGTAGTGTAACCTCGAGAGCAGATGTAAACAATAAGCGCAGGGATAAAATATGAAATAAACAGTGTTTTTTTTATCGAAGTGTCAAGGATTTTGGGATAGAACATCATGTAAGTCAACCAATCTAAATTGCAAGAACATTTTAAATCATAATTATTTGACATTGATGAGATTTAGGAAATTTTCTTTCTGAACGGTCACCGCGCTTAAAATTCAAATGTATACTGTCCAAAATAAATAGTGTACCAAGGCATGGCAACTACACCAAAACATGAAGCAGTAGAAGCGTCATTTACAACTGAAACGAGTGATAATAGGCCCACTAAGTCAAGTGTCAATACAAATCAGTTCTCAAACACTAAAGATCAAGAAGCTTCTAAAAGAAAGCGTAGTGAAGCGTCAAGTACAAGTGAATTAGAGACAAGTACAACTGAAGTAAAACAGCCAGCTGCACAGAAACAAAAAAGGAAGAAGAAGAAGGATATAGAAAGTACATGCATTAAAGAAACGAAGATGGAAGAACCAGAAAGGAAAGGTCTAACGAAAGATATAGAAGATTTAATTAAACAAACACGACAGATCAACTCAAAGCTTGAACGCCTAGATGGATGCATGAACAGGGTCAATAAGAAACTGGAAAATGTGATGATGAAAGGAGACACTTCAATTAGAGATACATTGAAGGACCTAATAACAGAGATGAAAGATGAACTTTTAAGTCGGTCATTAATAGAATTGAGCATCTAGAAGGAAAAATGTTCGAGAGAGAACAGGAGTATGACAAGTTAAAAGAATCAATTCAATCACTAGATAAAACAATTCTTGAAAAGAATCTGGAAAAAGAAAATATAGAAGAATCCATCCGAAAACAGGGAGAAATCATAAAGAAATTAGAAAATGAAACAGAACAATACAGCAGGAGGAACAATATAAAAATTCGTGGGCTTCCTGATACAGACCCTAGAGAAACAGCCCTTGATTCAGCCAAGAAGATTGTTCAGTTCTTGAAAGAAAAAGATATAGCGAGTCTGAGTCTTTCAGATATCGATATAGCTCATCGTCTTCCCAATACCCATAACAAGAACAGAGACATTATAGTGCGTTTCGTATCTCGGCTGGTGAGGGATGAAGTTATGAGCCAGAGAAGGAAACTTAAAAATACTGGTGTTTTTATAAATGAAGACTTAACGCGCATCAATCTCCACGTCTTGATGTGCATCAAGAAAAAAATGAAGGACGAGGTTCAAGATGCCTGGACGGTCAACGGCTCTATTCGTTATAAAGACAAGGCCGGAAAGATCATAGTGGTTCGGTATGAAGACTATTAAGAATGGATTGATCTACCATGGCCATAAATATCCTAGACATCGGGAATAATCATAAAAGTTCACACGTGTAAACAATAAATAAGTTAATAAATCAATAAATAAATAGATCTACATAAATAAATAAAAATGTAAATTTCTGGATAAAAAATAAAAATGTTGTTATAGATACAGAATTATTTACATGTACTACGAACACTACTGTTATACTATATTAAATGCTCGTAAACATATTAATAGTATTTAAAAAAATAAACCGCCTTTTCTTTGTTATACACTGTAAAGTCCGCAATGATTATAAGTCATTTAAACTTGTAATGCAATCATTTTCTAACGGTGATATTCACAACACGTTATAATGTAAATCGTACAATCTATTGAATAAAATTAATGATGCATGACATGCTCCCGAGGTCGATGCGATGATAGCATCACAGTTGCTTTTTTGTCTATTATATATATTTATGTGTGCTATAAGTATGTTTATAAGTGGTGATATATGTGCAGGCCTTTTTAATTGAAATTATGTAAAAATTTGGTTTATACTATGTAAAAAAATATGTCTCTGTCTTGTATGAATATCAGTAGGACGAATTGTGTACACAGTATATGCTTAAAAATAAGAATCTAGTCTATTGGTTTTGCAATAGGATGGTTATACCTGTGTGTTTCTAAAAACAAAATATTACGCGATATGTTATATGAGCACAGGAATACAAAGAGTTTATTAGATAGATACATTCAGCAATAAACATTCAAATATAAAAACTATTGTTAGGAAAGCATATTTTTATGTTAACACTCGATCAAAAAGGAACTAAGAATGAATGCCTAAAATAATCTTAGATAATTTCGCTTTCGCAAATTTAAGATTACTTAGCATTATTGAAATTTACAGCTAAAAGTCGCCGACCCCATCGTTTTCTTATATCCATTTAAGATTATAGTATAGGGTTAAGTGAGATCAACATATAGGTTTTTCATACAATATAGATACAAAATACAGTTTTAGAATTTATTGCGATATAACATTATTACGTACTTATAATGTATTCATAGCTATTGAACGGTGTGTAAAGTATGCAATATGAGTAATATGGTTACAAACTGATGTATTCAAAAACGTTATTCTTTGTTATACACTGTAAAGCCCGAAATGATGATAAGTCATTGAATCTTGTAATGAAGCCATTTTCTAACGGTGATATTCACAACACGTTACAATCTAACTCGGACAATCTATTGAATAAAATTAATGATGCATGACATGCTCCCGAGGTTGATGCGACGATAGCATCACAGTTGCCTTTTTGTGTATTATATATATTAGTGTGTGCTATAAGTATGTTTATAAGCGGTGATATATGTGCAGGCCCTTTTAACTGAAATTATGGCAATATTTTGTTTATAGTATATAAAAAAAGATATCTCTGTCTTGTATGAATAACAGTAGGACGAATTGTGTACACATTATGTGCTTTAAAATAAGAATGTAGTCTATTGGTTTTGCAATAGGATGGTTATACAAGTGTGCTTCTAAAAACAAAATATTACGCGATATGTTATATGAGCACAGGAATACAAAGAGTTACTTAGATAGATACATTCAGCAATAAACATTCAAATATAAAAACTATTGTTAGGAAAGCATATTTTTATGTTAACATTCGATCAAAAAGGAACTAAGAATGAATGCCTAAAATAATCTTAGATAATTTCGCTTTTGCAAATTTAAGATTACTTAGCATTATTGAAATTTACAGCTAAAAGTCGCCGACCCCATCGTTTTCTTATATCCATTTAAGATTATAGTATGGGGTTAAGTGAGATCAACACATAGGTTTTTCATACAATATAGATACAAAATAAAGTTTTAGAATTTATTTCGTTATAACATTATTACGTACTTATAATGTATTCATAGCTATTGGACGGTGTGTAAAGTATGCAATAGGAGTAATATGGCCACAAACTGTTGTATTCAAAAACGTTATTATTTGTTATACACTGTAAAGCCCGAAATGATGATAAGTCATTGAATCTTGTAATACAGCCATTTTCTAACGGTGATATTCACAACACGTTACAATGTAAATCGGACAATCTATTGAATAAAATTAATGATGCATGACATGCTCCCGAGGTTGATGCGATTATCTTTATCTTATTCTTTATCTTCATAGCATCACAGTTGCTTTTTTGTCTATTATATATATTAGTGTGTGCTATAAGTACGTTTATATGCGGTGATATGTGTGCAGGCCTTTTTAATTGAAATTATGGCAATATTTTGTTTATAGTATGTAAAAAAAGATGTCTCTGTCTTGTATGAATAACAGTAGGACGAATTGTGTACACATAATGTGTTTTAAAATAAGGTTCTAGTGTATTGGTTTTTGCAATAGGATGGTTATACGTGTGTGCTTTTAAAAACAAAATATTACGCAATATGTTATATGAGCACAGGAATACAAAGAGTTACTTAGATAGACACATTCAGAAATGAACATTTAAATATAAAATATATTGTTTAGAAAGCATATTTTTATGTTAACATTCGATCAAAAAGGAACTAAGAATGAATGCCTAAAATAATCTTAGAAAATTTCGCTTTCGCAAATCTAAGATTACTTAGCATTATTGAAATTTACAGCTTAAAGTCGCCGACCCCATCGTTTTTCTTATATCCATGTAAGATTATAGTATGGGGTTAAGTGAGATCAACACATAGGTTTTTCATTCAATATAGATACAAAATAAAGTTTTAGAATTTATTGCGATACAACATTATTACGTACTTATAATGTATTCATAGCTATTGGACGGCGTGTAAAGTATGCAATATGAGTAATATGGTTACAAACTGTTATATTCAAACACGTTTTAACATTTAATATATTGCCCTTAACTTCATCAAGGTACACAACAATAATTGTCAAAAAAAAAATTATGCAAAATTAAGCTCTGTAATTTCGTTTTCGCATGTTTAAAAGTGACTTTGCGAGATGGAATTTAAAAGCACAAATAATAGACCCAAATGATTATTTCTACATATAGTATGAGGTTTAAGTAATGTAGGAGGTTTAATTAATAAGGACGATTTTAGTAAAAAAAAATGAAACGTAGATAATATTAACACATTTACTTTTTAAACAATTAAAGAAAACATTGTTGCATCTTTCATGCAACTGCTGTTAATGTCTGTGTATGTATGTGTACATATGTTTTTTAAGATGTATTTGTATGCGTGTCTATATGCATATGTGTTTCCCCTTATATATTGTATGATACTGTAGTAAGAGACGACGTCTCTTTTAAATGCTTCAGAAATGCAATACAACAACACTTTTAACACATATTACAAAGTGTTTTTTTGGCGGTCTATCTGTCTTAGAACAATTGTAAATTTTTGTTTTTACAATAATGAATTTTTTGTTGTTGGAGAACTTTGTATCCCTCCAAATTTTTTATAATAAGTTATATTTTCCTTTATTTACATAACGAATGTAAATACGTGCGTTTTTGTCAAACCCTATGTAAATAATATTTTGACTTATATGAATTTCTGTTAACGTCAAATTGCTGTTGTGAGTACATCTCAAATAACTTTGACACTTCACCTTTTTTTTTTCTACATACAAAATGCAAAACTTTATTATTTACAATTCTTACAAAAATGCATACGGGTCTACATATAATTCATCTACTTCATGTAAGAAAGCATATTTAAAACTAAAAATCAAGATATTGTATCGCGAACACAATGATAAATATAATGAGAACATAGTCCAATTATTTCACTGGAAAACATGACGAGTCTTAATATGTGCACCTTTAATGTCAAGGGTCTTAATTGTAAAAATAAACGTGAACAAGTTATAACTTATATAAAATCAAAATCAATTGACATAGCACTGCTGCAAGAAATTCATTATGATAACAAACTCGATAATTCGGCCTGGGGCAAAGATTGGGCAGGGGATACGTTTTTAAGTGGCCAAAGTACCAACAGTTTAGGAGTAGGAATTTTGATAAATAGAAAAAGTGAAATACAATTTATAGAACATAATGAAATTATAGTAGGAAGACTTCAGGTGTTAAAACTATTGGTCAACAATAACAAAATAGCTATAATAAACATTTATGCACCAAATAATGATGACATTACGTTTTTTAATACACTTGAAAATACTATTGCTGACCTAGATGAATTCTTGCCGATAGTGGGTGGTGACTTCAATGCCGTGCAAAACTTTTTAAAAGATAAATTAAATGGTAGAAATGACACCAATAAAAAGTGTTCTGATAAAATTAATGATATAAAGGAAATACACGATTTAGTGGATATTTACAGAAATTTTAACCCAAATGCAAAGGAATATACATGGCATTCGAATTCAGACCCGCCAATATTTTGCAGACTCGATTATTTTCTGTTAGCATCTTCACTGGTTAGTAATGCGAAAAAATGCACTATAAATCCTGGCTTCAAATCGGATCACTCAATTGTTTTACTCAGCATTCTTTTTGATACGCTAACACGAGGCCCAGGTTATTTTAAGCTAAATAGCTCACTTCTATTTGATCAAGATTATAAAACTTCAATTAAAAATTCAATAAAAGAGGTAGTTGATTTTAATAAAGAAACGACTCCTAATATTTTATGGGAATTAATTAAGGGTAGGATAAGGGATGAGAGCATAAAATACTCAACATATAAAAAGAAACTTAGTTTAAAAAAAGAATCAGAAATCGAAGCAAAATTACATGATATTGAAGAACAATTAAAAAAGAACCCTAATGACATAATATTACAACAAACATATCAAACAGAAAAAGATAATTTTCATGCTATAAATGAAGAGAAAATCAAAGGCATTCTAATAAGGGCAAAAGCAGACTGGATTGAGGGAGCCGAGAAAAATACTAAATATTTCTCCAATTTAGAATCAAAAAGATCGGAACAAAAAGTACTTAAACAGCTTAAAATTAATGATGAAATAGAACATGATCATGCAAAAATTTTAGAACATGTTAAGCAATATTTCGCCTCACTCTATAAAATAGACGTAACTCTGGATCAAGAAAACAGTGACCCATTTTTTCAAGATCTTACGAAATTATCAAACGAAGATAGAGAACAATACCCCGACCATTTATCCGAAAACGAATGCTTCCAGGCACTAAAAGACATGAAAAATAACAAAAGCCCAGGCTCAGATGGACTAACAACAGAATTTTATAAACTCTTTTGGACTGACATAAAAAAATACTTAATCAGCTCGATAAATTATTCTTTTGATACCGGACATTTAACTGAACTACAAACACAAGGGCTTATTTCACTTTTGCCAAAAAAAGATAAAGATATTCTATCTATCAATAATTGGCGACCAGTCTCTTTGTTAAACGTTGACTATAAAATTGCAAGTAAATCTATAGCTAATAGAATTAAACCTTTTCTTCAAACACTTATTAACTCAGATCAAACAGGATTCATAAAAGGGAGATATATTGGAGAAAACATAAGAATTTTGAATGAAGTAATTGATAAAGTGAACGATTTAAATGAAACAGGATTGATATTTTTCTCCGATTTTCAGAAAGCTTTTGATAGCTTAGACCATAATTTTATGTACAAATGTTTAGATGGCATGGGTTTTAGCCAGTCTTTAATACAGTGGGTGAAACTGTTTTATAATAATGCAAAATCTTGTGTAATTAATAATGGATATTTCTCTGAATTCTTCGACATAAAAAAGGGAGTACGGCAAGGTTGTCCCCTCTCACCTTATCTTTTTATCATATGCATTGAATTACTAGCTAACTATATACGACATAATACAAATATAAAAGGAATTCACATTGGTAACATCGAACTCAAACAAACATTATTCGCAGATGATGCCTGTTTTCTTCTCGATGGCAGTCAAAGGTCATTTGAATTTTTAATTATTACCCTTGACAAATTCTCCGCTATATCCGGCTTAAAATTAAATAACAATAAATGCTCTGTAATGAAATTAGGTGCACTTATAAACAAAAATGTAAAATTTTGTCCACATAAAAAATTTGATTGGAACTGTGAAAGCGCGACCACACTGGGAATAACAATATACAATAATACTTATTTAACGGCTGAACACAATATATGTAATAAAATTCAAGAATTTGAAAACTGTTTACATAAATGGAGAAAGTGGAATCTTTCACTGATAGGAAAAATCACAGTAATCAAAACTTTTGCATTACCAAAACTAATATATCCATTTACAGTTTTAGAAAGACCAGACGAAAATAAAATGAAAACCTTAAAAACAAATATGTTCACATTTTTGTGGAATGATAAACCCGACAGGATAAAACGTGATCAAATTATACAGGAATATGAAAATGGCGGTTTGAAAATGATTGATATAGATAGCTTTGTGGATGGTCTCAAATCTACTTGGATTAAACGATTTATACATCAACCTGAATCAAAAATAACCAAATTATACAGTATTTTTCTAGAAAATTATGGTAATTACTTTATTTTAAAGAATCGCATCAAACCTGACGATATAAACACACTAAACATTCGTTCAGTATTTTTAAAGGACATATTAAAGGTCTGGAATAAGGTTAACGCACAAAATAAAATCGCACAAATCGGAAAAGAAATTATTTGGAATAATTCATTTATAAAAAATTCAAACGGTTTATTTTTCTATAAAGAATGGCATATTAAAGGAATCAACCATATAGAACAAATATACGACTATGGAACAAGGCAATTTTATAGTTTTGAGCAATTACAAAACTTGTACGGGTTAAGTACCAGAGATTTTCTAAAATACTTTAGTCTTATAAAAAGTGTGCCACTAGAATGGAAAGAAAAGCTGAAATCTGAAAACATTAGTAATCAACCGCAAGAATATTTTCTCTCATCAATTTCAGAGTCAACTAAAATCTGTAAATTAGTATATCAAAAACTCGTACTGTCAAAGCAGATCAATCCAATTAAGGCAATTGCTAAATAGGAACTATATTTTAACAAAGAAATGCAAACGAATAAATTGTTTATTCAACCATTAAGACTGACACATGATACCAAGCTAAGATCATTCCAGTATAAATATATTATGCAAATTATTCCAAACAATAGCTATCTATTGTTATGTGGTTTAACACAATCCAATATTTGTGATTTTTGTAGTATGTCAGTAGATTCGAATGTGCATATGTTTTGGGAATGTCCTGTAATTCAACATTTTTGGAACGGTGTTAAAGTGTATATCGAACAAACAGCGAACTTGCCGTTTATTTCATATTTTGATTATGAACATATAAGCTTCTGTAACGTTTCAACAGGTCATTCGAACATGTCACAGATTGTTAATTTTATCACATTGTTGGCAAAATTTTATATTTTTAGAAGTAAGTGCCAGAACAATATACCCAATATTAATCATTTTATAACATTTCTTCAGAATAGGCTCAAAATTGAGGAGATAATTGCTTTCAATAAAAATCAATCAAAGAAATATTTTTAATATAGAAATAAAAATACCAGACATCCCTAATTTTGGAAATAAATTGATCCAATTTAGAAGGATGGGAGAGTCCACTAGGCATAACTGGGTTAAAGCCATGTCTAATGGACATGATACCGTTCTCAAAACATTAAAACACGTCCTGATCAAACAACAAGATGGCGTGAAAGGCACAAAGTCGCTTACCTCACCTGAGATACAAAGGAACTGACCTGTTCTTTGCAGCCAATATGGCATTAGAAGAAATGTTGTGACCAAGTCCCATGAAAAGTGAAATATAAATGTAACATTTAGAGTGCTAACAAGTTTGTACTTTTGCCATATAAGGAAACATGCCCAGGACCCAAGCGGTCATGTTTTTCAACAAACCGGAACCATTTAGACTGTTAACAAGGCACATGTTGACGCCGCACAACGCACGCAGGGCAAAAGACGATCGCAAAAGCTCATCATAAGCAAATTGTGCTCAGGTGAGCTAAAAAGGACTCGAAAATTACCAATTGTGAAGTTTCTAGTAAAGATCTCTCAATAAACATATTTCCTGATGTCAATTGATATTTCTTGTTTCTATTCATGCGATAGCTGATGACGCTTCTGGAGTAGATCGAGTATGTACACGGAGTTCGTACCCTGCGAAAAAATGGATATATTTGTTTCGCATCAAGCGCTTATAAACACGAACATAACTAAATGTTTTACTTAAAAAGGAAAGAATTTTCAGTGACTAAGTGTCATGTCCAGCAATCGGAATTTTTTTTTTCGCATGGATTTTTTTATCGGTGTACATGTGCTTTAAAATACTGTTAATATGATGCTGACACATCAGTACATAAAAACAGAAGTAACTATGCGTATGTCTAAATTTAAATGTAACTAGCTGGTCTGCCTTTAATGTCTGTATCGTTGTCCGTCCGTCTGCTTTTTGTACTGTCCAATTGTCCTTAAACATGATCTTATTTTTCGCAGTGACTATGTGGGAATGGTGTCGGCCTAGCGTTCGTCATATCTCTCTCAAGGACACAATAAACAAACTAAAAACAGCGGAGTGCTATTGGTCTTTGCGTTGATAATTGAAAAAGGAGATTTGGACCACGTAAATACAACTCAGAAATTGGGGTTCTGGTTTTATTTATCGCCTTAACATGAATTGGTTCCACATACAATCTCTAATGAGGATATAGCTTAGGGAACTGTCGTCTTTATGATTTTTATCAACTTTTAAATGAGCCGCCCTGTCGGAAAAAGGGACGTAATGCATGTGCGTTAAGTGTCTGTCGTCCCAGATAAGCCCATGCAATCCTAACATTCTGCCGGAAATCACCGACGACACTTTCCGAAACTTGATTTCGCTAAAAAGATACTTCTTGGAAACGAAAAATACATTAAAGCAATAACTGTCGTCCCAAATTAGCATGTGCGGACTGCCAATCTGGAACGACACTTAACCAACATGCATTAAGTCACATTTTTTCCAGAATGCGACTCAATGGGCTGAATGACCGACATAAAAGAAGTGGTATTAAGTGTTAAAGCATGGTACTTTGAATGTTATACAAAATATATAGTATTATACATAAGTACGTATATACATTGAATAAATTGTAAAGAAAATCAACAGAAACTTATTTGACTGTACACGGTATTTTTTCTAAAAAAATAAGCATTTCGTCAACATGAAGTGAGTATATACACATCTTATGATATGGGTTTTGTTAAACAATACTTTGCTTTAATGTACAATATATGTATCACGACGATTATATGTCCAGTATTTCAAATTAATTATATACTTCGTCGTGAGAAACCTTACTTATTTAAAAGACCTTTATAGTTTGAAATAACATTATCTGTTCTTAATCTTAAAGTGTTACTTTTCATTTCAAGAAAAAGGATGTTAAGATTTTGTTTTTCTGTGTTGGTATGCCTGACATAAATATTCTGCAGTATTTTTTCCGACGAAACAATTGATAACTTTTTAGTTAACAACGTGTTAATATTGAGGACTTCCGGTTTGAATGTAAACACATACGCTGAAAATGTAATCTATGAAATAAAATAAACGCGAGTGATCTGAGTGAATGTGAATGTCTTAAAATGGTTGGATTATATTAATATGGACTATGTGCACGAGAAACAAGTAACGAGCCTTTGTTAAACGTGTTTTAGATTGTAGTTCTTGATTTACATTTCGCCCCGCCGTATTTTCGCGCGGGTGGGGTACATAATAAAGCATAATATTCAAATCTTATAGACATATAGACTGCAATCACAGGCTTACAAACTAGTTCTATCCTGTCAGCATTCTACCCGTTATTTTGTTGTGAACTCGTCACGCATGACCGGGTCGCCTAATTGAAAATCGCTAATTGTCGCCGTTCCGAATAAACCGTTAAACACGTATACGTCCACGGAAAAAAACTTGAGAAAACCTAAATATAAACATTATAAATGAGCAAAAGGCAATACTCATCCACAGCTAGTGAGAGCAACGCTAGCCTGAGTGAAGTACCTGTCTTCGATACACCAAACTCAAATAAACCAAACAAGCAGAACAAAAAAAGTAGTAAAAAGACGAAAACAGATCAAGGAAATCAAAATCAGAAAACCATGACGGACTTCATGCAAAGCGGGGCAACAAAAACCGTGACCGAGCACACGGAAACATTAATCGGAAAACGTCTCGATGAAATTAGCTCCAAGCTTACAAACGTGCTTACAAAAAATGACACTTTTCTAATCAAAACCATAATAAAGGAAACTCTTGAAGAAATAAAGGAAAAGTTTTTAGGAAGTGTTTTAAAAAAACTTGAAATACTGGAAAGTAGCGTTTTTGAAACTAAAAACGAAATAGACTCATTACACAAAATAATTAAGGAACAGAAGAGTGAAATCGATTGCCTGAAAAAAATGCAATACGATACAGAGTGCAGCCAAACATCCGGTCAAAATGATCTTGAACAATATGGCCGGAGAAACAGCATTCGTATTACTGGCCTCTCCAATGATTCGGACCAACAGTCGTCAATGGCCGTGGCCGACGAAACGGTCTTTATGTTAAATGACAAGCTAGGCATGCAACTCGAGACCAAAGATATCGATATTGCCCATCGCCTCGGAAAATATGTAGAGAATAAATGCAGGCCAGTCATTGTAAAACTCGTCAGACGCCAAACGAAAATCGAAATAATGAAGCGTGCCAATTGTTTAAAGAATACTGGCATCTTCATTAATGAAGACCTGACAAAGATGAATGCAGAAGTTCTGGCTTCATTACGTCTCAAAGAACCTGAGTTGGTGGAGAAGGCCTGGTCCCGCGACGGGAAACTTTTCGTACGCTATCGGGGACAAGACCGTAACGAGCTAGTGACATTTGATAAATACAAACTCTGGCTGGCAAAGGCATGGCCAAACAAAAAGCATGCGACAAACAATACAACTTACGCCCGAAAAGTGTCAAATGGCAGCAGCTCAAGATCGACCAACAGAACACAATCAATAAAATAGGGGCGATAACTCTGGACCCGGACATTAAACACTCTCTTTCTATAGATACCCTGTAGAACCCAATGTGTATTTTCCCTTTAGAAAGTATGTTTTTGTGATATCACATGTAGCTGTGTTTTTGTAAGTTAAATGTAATTTGTAACACACACAAATACACACACACCACACAGACGCATGCTACCATATAGACGCACGCATGTAAGTACGCAGGCACACACACGCGCGCATGCATCCGTACACTTACACATACACACATTTACCTGGCGCACGAACCATTACCTATAGACAGCTATAAATTTTTGTCACAAACTAATAATCACATTCTTAACAACCATCGGATATCATAAAACACGTACCTATTAAACTTGTTAAGATTTATTCATATCCCCAAAAACTGCGTGCAATTTACTGTATAACTTAATTTATCTATTTGAAATGGGAATTGTGTATATATTCGTATGTTGTTACCTCATTCAAAACATTGCCATAAAATTTAAAAATGTACACATTTCCGAAATGAACGTATCGCAGAGAAAAAGCAAACCCAATTAAGAGGGAGTATACTTTATATATGTAAACAGGGTAGTGTTTGTTTCCCGATCCTTTCAGTAAGGTATTTTTGATGATAAATGTTATGATAATAGAAATATTTAGTGTTTTTTTTCCAATAATTGAACAGCCAGTGATCTACTAATATTAAACATTTTATAAAGTGTTTTTATAGAATTTTGGAATAGCTAGTATTTTATATAAAATTGAACCCTCACACCTGTTACATGTCTAAATGAAATATTGTCTTGATATGTACATGAATATTGTCTGTACGGTTTATTTGGATTTCTGTTCTCAAGAACTGTGATTCGTTTATGGAAAGTACATGATTATTGTTTGTATGGTATATTTAGATTTCTATTCTCAAGAACTGTGATTCGATTATAGAAAATAATTTATATTGAATATATTTGATGCGTGTTTTCTTTTTTAAAGCAAACATTACATCTATGAATGTCCTAGTAGTAAAACGCATAATAACTGTTAAGATTTGCCTTTTCAAAGAAAAAAAATATACGCCTGTTACTAGTATACATGTATAGTCTATTTAATCTATCTGTCTTTAGAGTATCGTGCATATTTTTTTTTTAATAGTACGATTACTTAAATACTGTTTATAATATAAATATTCAAATTGTAGAAATAATGCTCTAAGTGTTAATAGTTCAGCTTTTACACCATGCTACATGGCATCATTTCATTTAAACAAATTTTGTTTTCATTCTATGTTTATATGTTAACAAAATGCGAAGTCTTACTACCTAAATAAATCAATGGCCCCATTTCTATCTTCCTATTTAACACTACCTAGAATAAAATGTTTTTTATAGTTTATTTGGAAGCGGTTAAATGGGCCAATTGAAGATTCCTCACATTATTAAAAAAAAAAGACTGATATAGCTTCATAATTATTGATTCTATAATCTCAGATCATTCTCTTCCTGTCATGGGACCTGCCAACTATTGTACTGAATACATCCAGTACACTTACATATATATTTATTTATGTATGTTTTCTTTTTGTTTTCCATGTTGTTGTTAGTTTTCTTCAAGATACTTTTCCAGTAGTATTACTGTGCTTTATTATTATTACAGGTACACTTTAAAGGCATGGTATACAGATGTTCACATAATTAAAAGTATTCGAACTCTTTATTTACCAAATACAACTTTCCTACTGAAAGTTTAACGCTCATAACTTTGATAGTTTAGTATTAACACATCCGGTGGTTAGTCTAGTTCATCTTTTTTTCGGAACTAGATTAACTGACGGCCGGATACAGACTGATTAAAATATGAGATTTACATTCCAAACGTAGATAACTTCTAACAAGTCTCCCTTTATTTAATAAACGCGTGAGTATCCGTCAGTCGATCTAAGCACATTTCGTTTTCGTATATTTGGATCGACAAAGAGACGGATGTGAAAAAGTACCTGTGCACACGCACACACTCAAACATGCACACACACATGCACTCACGCGCACACACACGTGCGGATACATACGCGATCACACACACACACACACACACACACACACACACACACACACACACACACACACACACACACACACACACACACACACACACACACACACACACACACACACACACACACACACACACACACACACACACACACACACACACACACACACACACACACACACACACACACACACACACACACACACACACACACACACACACACACACCACACACACACACACACACACACACACACACACACACACACACACACACACACACACACACACACACACACACACACACACACACACACACAGTACGTTAGTTGATCGACTTTTTTTTAATTTTTGAATATAAATCTACATCACATGGAAACCAGGATATGTACACTTGTAATGCTATATATTAGGTAGAAAACGAAATTTTTGAATATAAATCTACATCACATGGAAACCAGGATATGTACACTTGTAATGCTATATATTAGGTAGAAAACGACTTTCGCTATACAGTGATTTTTTTTTTCAAAGAGTCATCATCCATTGAACGGTGTCATATATACGTGTTTTTTTTCAGATCACTACCTACATTTATACGATGTTGACAGAACCGTATTTAATCATCATCCCTTAACATAATATTTGTATTTTGTTTGTACATATAAATTTTTGTGTTGTTTTCTTTTAATCTATGTATGTTTGTTTAAAAGAAAAATCTTCTTACATATGATAATGTTTAGCAGAACACAATGTTTTTCTTTATGAAATAGCTATTTTTGTAACTTGGATGGTGAATTGTTGTGTACAGTGTACTTATCTGACCTTTATTTCTATTTCACTAAAATATCTTTTGAAGAAGAGACAAAAACACTGTCTTTATAATTTAATGCCACCTATTTTTGTCAATGAATGATAAAAATATTGCGTCGTTGAACTGTCGCGGTCTATATGGGAGCAAAAACGAAAAGATATAAAAAAAAAAGAAAGAAAAGGACTAGCATATTCATGTTTGCTATAAAATTATTATTATTATTATTACTATAAGCTACCATATAATCTACGGTGTTATACATATATACTTTTTGTATCTCAGATCACTAATTCAATTAGTTTGTGTATTTCCAGTGTAAGGAAATGCGCTGTTTATGTCTCTATTGGAGACCAGTCGTTTATTATTGTTATAATCTCACATTTATGATTATATTTTTTTACTCCTTCATTTTTATGGAATATTCATCCTTTTGTATCCCTTATTTTTGTTTTCTAATTTTGTTTGTTTGTGTAGACATCTTACTGCTTATAATAGAAACCAACTGGACACGTTTTCAAATAGAAACTAACTGGACAAGCACACATACATTATCATTTACATCACCCTTTTTTAAATGATCAAGCTATGTACTTTAAATGTAAAAGGGCTAAACAGCAAAGATAAACGCATAAAAATCTTCAAATGGTTAGACGAAAAAAAATATAATGTATGCTTATTACAAGAAAGTCACTTGACACACACTTTAGCGCAAACCTTAAAAAATGAATGGGACGGGGATATCTACATCAGTGGACAATGTACTAATAAACAAGGCATTGCCTTTCTGATAAAAAGTAACATAGGGATCACAGTTGATAATCTTAACGAAATAATAATTGGCAGACTAGCAAGTATAGATATCAAAATACATGAAACAGAACTTACATTAATCAACGTTTACGGTCCCAACATAGATGATTCCGCATTTTACGAAACATTACAATCCTTTATAATTAGTAACCAAGATAAAAATATTATAATCGGCGGTGATTTCAATACTGTCCTGAACCCATTATTAGATAAAAAGAATGGAAACATTTATACTCATCCTAAAAATAGAAACATTTTAAATAACATAATTGAAAACTACAATATGATAGATATCTGGCGTACAGTATACCCAAACGAAAGCAAATTCACCTGGCACTCAAACACAAAACCAACAATATTTTGTAGATTAGACTATTTTTTAATATCTGAATCTCTTTGCAACATTATTGACACATGTAACATAAAACCAGGATTTATGACTGACCACTCTATAGTTGAACTTAAACTGCACAATATACAACCTGAAAGAGGCCCAGGATACTTTAAAATTAACAACAGCATCTTATTGGATACACAATATCAAACACAAATAAAACAGGAAATATTAAATACAGTTCAAAATAATAAAGATGCAAACCCAAACACCTTATGGGAAGTAATTAAAGGAAATATAAGTAACACAACAATTAGATACACATCATTTAAACGTAAAGAAACACACAAACTTGAAACTGAAACCATCAAAACCATTGAAACACTTGAAAAACAATTGCATCAAACAAAGGATACCACCGACATTGAAAATGAAATAACATTAAAAAAACAAATATTAGACGGAATTTATCATACACATCTCAATGGAATAATACTAAGAGCGCGTGCACAGCATGTTGAACACAATGAAAAAAATACAAAATACTTCGCAAACATTGAAAAACGTAGAAGTGAACAAAAAACTGTACACAAAATAGTAGTCAATGGCAAAGATATAACAAACATGACTCAAATGCTAGAAGAACAACGTTTATTTTTCGAAACACTCTATAAACGAAAAAATGTTGAAAATAACACCCTTTTTAAAAATACACATCACGCTTTAAACCAAGAGGAAAAACAACTGTGCGACGGATTACTTAATGAATATGAATGTGGATTAGCCCTAAAAGATATGCAAAATAACAAAAGCCCAGGATCTGATGGCATCACAATCGAATTTTATAAAATATTCTGGAATGATATAAAAACACATCTAATTAATTCACTTAACTATTCATTTAACAACGAAAACTTAACTACGCTACAAAAACAAGGTATTATATCACTCATTCCAAAACCTGGAAAAAACTTAGAATCCTTATCAAACTGGCGCCCGATTAGTTTACTAAATAATGATTATAAAATTGCAACTAAAAGTATAGCAAACAGAATAAAAAAAATATTACCATCAATCATTTCAAAATCTCAATCTGGTTTCATAAAAGGACGTTACATTGGTGAAAACGTTCGCCTTATCCAAGAATGCATAAACTATTTTAACAATTCAAACAATCCTGGTCTTATATTCTTTGCAGATTTTGAAAAGGCATTCGATTCACTCGATCATTCATTTATGTTCTCTTGCTTAGAAAATATGAACTTTGGTGAAAGTCTCATTCAATGGGTTAAACTATTCTATACCGATATTAACAGTATAATCATTAACAATGGCTTCTTTTCAAATAGTTTTAACATCGAACGAGGGGTTCGACAAGGATGTCCACTCTCATCATCGCTATTCATTATTTGCATCGAGTATCTATCACATCACATCCAATCAAATAAACACATAAAAGGCATATCACTTGATCCTGATGAAGATATCAAACAGTCCCTATTTGCTGACGATGCAACTTATTTCTTAAACGACAATTACGATTCTTTCCATAACCTAATAGAGTCACTAACCATCTACGGAATGACATCGGGTCTTAAACTAAACAAAAGTAAATGTACTGTGCTACGAGTAGGTAAATTAAAACAAAGTAATGTCGTATATAAAAAAGAAATGAAATTTAATTGGACATCCGATGAAGCCACAACGTTAGGAATTACTTTCACAAATAATGAAAAGGATACAGTTCTTAAAAACATACTACCTAAATTACAGAATTTCAAAAACTGCTTAAAATCATGGCATCACCGTAAACTTACACTAATCGGAAAAAACACAGTATTGAAAACATTTGCACTTCCTAAACTAATTTATGTATTAACAGTTCTCCCAAATCCACCAAATGATGTTATTAACGATATAAAATCAGCAATATTTAATTTCATATGGGACGGTAAGCCTGATAAAATAAAACGAACTCAGTTAATTCAATCTGTAGAAAATGGAGGTATTCAATTAACGAACATTGACTCATTCTTGAATGCAATCAAATGCAGCTGGGTTAAAAGATACCTAGATAATACCAATACGAGTAATTGGAAATTATTCTACCAGAAAATCCTAAAACAATATGGTGACTCCTTACTCTTTGAATGTAACATCAGCAATACTATCTTACATGAAAGTGCAAACAAAAACATATTTCTGTCTGATGTTCTATCAGCATGGAGTGATGTCACTTATAACCTAGAAACCAAAACCAGCAGTAAAACTATTTTATGGAACAATAAAGACATAACTTCAAACAATAAGACGTTTTTCTATAAAGATTGGTTTGAACGAAGCATTAAATATGTCGACCAATTATATGACTACAGAATCAAGGATTTCTACTCTTTTGATGATATATGCTACATATACGGAATACCTTCAAATAATTTTCTGAAGTACTACACACTAATCAAAAGCATACCCATGCATATTAAATCTGAAATCAATACAAATAATACACCATGTACTCAAACAACATTCGTAGAAAACATACTTGGAAGAAAAAATAAACCGAATAAAATATTTTACACACTGCAAATTAAAAAACCTACAGAAAACTCCAAACCCCAAAATAAATGGCAAGCCCTTTTCGGAGAACATGAACTTAATTGGAAACATATATTTACCATGCCATATAAAGCAACTATTGAAAGCACACTGAGAAATTTTCAATATAAATACATCCATAGAATAATAGCTACAAATAAATATCTCTTTAAATGTAAATTATCTAACTCAAATCTGTGTGACTTCTGCGGTGAAAACATCGAAACTATAGAACATCTTTTTTGGGAGTGCAAACACATCCAGCCTATTTGGAATCAATTAGTATCTTTTCTTGAACAACAGCAACTAAACGTTAAACTATCATTCTTAAATGTAAGTTTCGGAATTTACTCATTGAAATCAATAGACTGTAATAATATTGTGAATTTTATTCTTATATTGATGAAATATTTTATCTTTAACATGAAGTACAAAAAACAAGTTCCAAATTTTAATTGTTTTGTCAATAGTCTTAAACTAAAAATCCAGATTGAGAAAGAAATAGCCCTCAGTAATGACACATTTCAAATCTTTGAACAAAAATGGAATCGGATTAAATTCTTATAATGTTTGTCCACTTATATACATGTCACTCTAATGTTAGTTTATATTTCTAAAATATTTTTGTATATAATTTTTTTCCATCTTATAAGATCATTGTGAATATACAACAAAACACACAAGTCCAGTATGCTTTCTTCCGACTTTATACAACTCATCATTTTTCATAACTATTCTTCTGTTGTTCTTTTTTTTCTCTTTTAAAAAAATATATATTAGCATATCTTGTATAACATGTCTAAACTTAATTGCTTTGTACAACCATTATGTTGTATGATAATATACATGCATACATTGTATGTATTATATTGAATAATAATAAAAAAAGATTTTGTTTTTCTGTGTTGGTATGCCTGACATAAATATTCTGCAGTATTTTTTCCGACGAAACAATTGATAACTTTTTAGTTAACAACGTGTCGTTTTTTTTTATTTACCGGTAAGCACTTAACTGAAGTACTTTACTTGTTGACATCTACAAAAATGTATAATAGTTTATTCAACTTGTGTACAAAAGTAAACTTGTTGTTTTTTATAATTGAATTTGTTTAAGTATTTCACTGTTTTCATTCACATGTTCACATAATTTTCATTTTATCCATCTTTTAGATGCAAAGCTTGTGTAATTTATCATATTAAACTTATATATAGTACAGATGTATATCAAATGACTGGTGTGTGCTTGTGGGAAAGAGAAAACCATACTTTAAATTAAAATACCTTGTTATATGCCTTGCTTTTTATTTCATACAATTAAAATTAAGCAACTACTTGGAAATTTGTTTAATTGTTTTGTAAAAATATCTTAAGATCTTAAAATTGAACATAATCGAAAGAACAATTAAAACTGGTTAATGAAAATAAGTCAAATACAATTCAACAGAGTGTGATGTAATATTCTTAAAATTGTCAAAACTGTCATTCTCTCTATCTCGATAAAGATATGTTATATTCTTAAAAAAACAAATTGAAAATTGTCTCCCTTGTTGAAATAGATTGTGTATACTTTACAACTTGTTATGTTATTAATTTAAAGTGTGAATGAAAACAGTGATATACTTTAACTGATTGAACAACAATAAATTAATTATTAACACTGACAATTCATTTGTTGTTCAGTTATTATAAATGTAAATGGCAAACTGTAAAACGAAAAGTCAACAAAAATTTTGTCAAGCTTTGAACACATTTAAGAACATCAAAATGTGGTCTGGTAAATGAGGAACTACATTATATACATACATTTAAGCTTGTCCGAATGTGGTCTTGTAAAAGCGGGTCTACATACTATACATATAAAGCAATGCATTATTATGTCTGAATGCAAACACCAACACCAACGATGAGCAATAAAAATGTGCTCTTGTAAACAAGGGATAACGGAACTATATTTACATAGTATTTTTATTTGAAAGTACAACACACTTTAACTGTACATCAGTATTTGAACTTGAATCAATGGCGATCTTCTTTAATCAGAGTGCAAGACAATTCTTAAATCATCAAACAGCACATCACAAACATAAACATGTATATCTCTGTAAGTCAAATAAACTTAAATATTTCCATAACATATTAAAAAATTAAAGAAATCACTTTAACATAAAAAATGCAACATTTTAGAAACCCTCATAATCATTCCATTTTTTAAAGATCATTATGATCCAAATTAACAAAAAATATAGATAATGTGATAAATAAGAAATAACTCAACGTGAATCAAACTTCACTGTTTTACAGCCATTTTTTCCCGGCTACTCTCCAGTTAAATGTTAACCACCATCTGTCAAAATCTGATAATAAAGTTTCTAACCATCAATAAAAATGTTTTTCGTACCACATATTCAAAGACCTATTCCAGATTCAGTCATGAGAAGTGCCTATATACAAAATCATATCAATAAATGAAGTTGATTTATGTAGTGAGTATAGTATTATGTAACCTCTGCGGACAAACCACTGGTTATAAATGATAAACAAACACATGAGCTGTGTAGTAAGCTTTGTCAAAGCATACAGCACGCGAGAATAAAGACACTTACACATTCAATACACTAGACATTATAAATGTATTAACTTAACAGACACCAGATTACAGTATATAGAAATATTTAAACTTTTACCTTTAAATTACCCTGTACAGTAATCTCAGAACTTGACGATATTTATACAAGTCAGACATGTGCATAACAAATAATGCCATAAATTGGTAAGTCTCTGCTCAATATGAGGTACTCAAGTATTTGAAAACAGACCTCGGGACAGTACATAGAGGTTATAGACGCTTTATTTACAAATGCAACATGTTTATTTGGAGTAGGCTAACACATTAAGACATGTTTAAAACAAGAGCACCGCATTGCGGGTGCAGACCGCACATCTATTTTTCTTTTAAAGGTGAAGGGACCTATCTCAATACTTCAATCACAAATGAGGGAGGGGTGGAGTGGAGAGGGGTGTATAGTGTGGGTGTGTGGTCATTTATTACATTATCTTCAAAAAATAAGAAAACAATTCAAAAACAAAAATTTTTTTTTTGGGGGGGGGGTTGGAAGGTATTTCAAAAAAAAATTGTTTTTTTAACCATGTTTAAAAAAAACACAAAAATTGGGGGGGGGTGCGGTGCAGGGTATAGTGTGAGGATGTAGTCATTTATTAGATGATCTTTAAAAAAAAACAAAAAACATTTTGGATGGGGGATTCTGGGGTGGTAGGGGGGGCTTTGGGAATGGTTTGGGTGGAGTCTATTTTTGTATGTCCTGGTAAGAGTTCTTATGTCAAAGTATCAATCAAATCTAATGATAAATAAAGAAGTTATGTCAATTTAATAATTTGACCTTGATAGTCAAGGTCAATCAAAGGTAAAGGTAAAATTCAACTTGCCAGGTACAGTACCTGCATGATAGCATGAAAGTATTTGAAGTTTGAAAGCAATGGCCTTGATACTTTAGAAGTAAAGTGGATCTAAACACAAAATTTAACCATATATTCAAAGTTAATTACTAAGATAAAAAAGGGCCATAATTCCATCAAAATGACAACCAGAGTGATGCAACTTTGCCTGCACAGTTCCCTTAACATAGTTAGTGTTGCGAGTATGAAAGCAATAGCTTTGATACTTTAGGAATAAAGTAGACCTAAACACAAAACTTAACCAAATTTTCAATTTTCTAAGTATAAAAAGGGCACATAATTCTGTCAAAATGCCAGTCAGAATTACATAACTTTGCCTGCACAGTCCCCTTATGATAGTTAGTAAGTGTTGCAGGCATGAAAGCAATAGCTTTGATACTTAACGAATAAAATGGACCTAAACACAAAACTTAGCCCAATTTTCAATTTTCTAAGTAAAAAAAGGGCACATAACTCTGTAAAAATGCATGGCAGAGTTATCTAACTTTGCCTGCCCTGTCCCCTCATGATAGTAAGCAAGTGTACCAAGTGTAAATTCAATAGCATTGATACTTTTTGAGAAAAGTGGACCTAAACACAAAACATAACCGGACGCCGACGCCAAGGTGATGACAATAGCTCTTCTTTTTTTTTCAAAAAATAGATGAGCTAAAAATACATCTAGTACTACAACTATAGTTCATTATTAACATGCGTGAATGGTACCAATCGTTACTCATGTATACACATCATGTATACACAATAAAGCAAAATGTTTATTTTCTTTCAAACATATCAATATGATATGTTTGAAATATGACATAAAATTAATATTCATAAAGCTTTTTTTATATGTTCAACAACAAAAAATTTATGGTTCATGAACAAAATTTAATATTAATGTTAACAACCACACCATTTAGGAAAATCTGGTCTTAGACATTTGCTGAAGTTTTTAATATAGAGATTAAAAGAGGCATTTTGTGCCAAACATTATAATCGTCATAATAACATGTTATATTTTATTCTACAAATTCCATTAGACTTATTGGTGAATATCATATGAATAATTTGAAATAAATGTACTGTATGAATTAACTTGTTATGTTGAGATGTGAACACATTAATTTTCTTACAAGGGAGACAACTTTTTTAAGCAAATGACATTGCTCTAAACTGAAAAGAAAAAACCCAACTGCACTTCTTAGCAATTGCAAGCATATTACATAACTCTCCCTTGATTTGTAATTTAGTGATTTACGTTTTGAGATATTAATTATTCTTTAGAATGTAAAACATAATTTAAAAAATCTTTTAAACACTTGGTTAACTTTGGAAACTAAAAAGCATTGCATCTAACAACCTGTTCCTATTGCTAAATTTCAGAATCTGTTATCCTGTATAAATGTTTAACAGGAGCTAAATTGTTTGCGTTTCCAAAAATCTACAAGATGTACCGTTAACAAATGAAGTGTACAAAGGAGTGAAAACATAGAGTTTATCTCATCAAAATGGCAACAATATATGAGTTATTTACATTGAACATACAATTATTTTAAAGTTGTTCTATATATATCAGTTGCAAAATTAACCATCATACAGTGATAGGCATTTATTTTTGGTAAAGTTAGATAGGTAAGTGAGATGAGAGCATCCGAGCATTGAGAGAAAATCCGGTCTTCAAAATGTGTATATACACAAATGTAAGACATAAAACATATATTATGTCCGAACACAATTGTCAACATTTATGAGCATGTAAATAATGTATACAACAAGGGCTGTTTGTAGAACATGCATGCTCCCCTATATGGGCTATAAGTTGTAGTAGCAGCCATTGTGTGAATACGTTTTTTGTCACTGTGAACAACGGTGGTGGTGGTGGTGGTAGCATTACAATAACAATACTTAAGAATGATCAAATGGGAAAAGGTAACCTAGCACTGGCAGTAAATATGGGGCTCATTTACAGGTCATATTTGGAATCTCTGCTGTACAATGAGATTTTAAATGAATTTAAGGGAGGCAAATGCTGTAACAAAAAGAACATGCATCAACAGTAGTTGATTCCCTTGCTTGAACCATGCTAAATCCTTAAAATGCCTATTTCCAGTAACTGTGACCTTCACCTGTGACCTTTGACCTAGTGACCTCAAAATCAAAAAGGGTCATCTGCGAGTCATGATCAATGTACCTATGAAGTTTCATGATCCTAGGCCCAAGCGTTCTTGAGTTATCGTCTGACAACCACCTGGTGGACGGACCGACAGACAGACAGACAGACCGACATGAGCAAAGCAATATACCCTCTCTTCTTCGAAGGGGGGCATAACAACAAAAAATAGACAATAACAATCACAATTTTGGCTATTATTCATGAGCCTTATCATAATTTTTTAATATTTTTTTTTAAATACTCAGTTTCAAAACATTTAAAGCATTCCAAATAAAGAACAAGTAATTATCTTATAATTTAACAAACAATCTCCATTAAAATCAATAAAGTTAAAGAAGTAAATACAGAACTGACAATTGAAAGATTTAATTATTTTGTCTACATTCAATTTATATTCATTTCAAAAACTGGCATACTTAACAATATTCTTGATTAAATACGGACCCAAATGAGCAAACTTACTAAAATTATTGTATACAAAAAGACAGACAGATCAAATTGGAAGCCTCAAACTCTCAACCTTTCTGCTAGTTATTTTAGCTAGCATTTCTATATTGCATGTAAAAACAGAAAACTGAAACATGCTTATTACATGAACAGAATCCAATACATATTTTGTGATTGCGTCCAAGTTACCAGCATTACAAGTTACATGAACAGAATCCAATACATATTTTGTGATTGCGTCCACGTTACCAGCATCATTAAAACAGCTTTGAATTATCTCAAGCTCAACGTATGAAAGAATGTCTGAAGTAAAATGTATTTTCCATGCATATAACGTTATCAGATGCAAGTTTCGTAATACAAATAATTATATAGACGTGCAATATGTGTGCTTAAAATAATACTTAACATACACGCCTTTATCAAGTTACCTTAATCTCATTACACTTAACTACATTTAACACATCTCATCAATTGTTAACGACTCACAGCATAAGTTTCCATAATACATGACAGATTGTTTTTCTTCCAATAAACCATGACTGGTCAAATTAATATATGGCTTTTCGCGTGAATTGTTGTGCTTTTTCATTCTGCCATTTCAATATGAACAAGGTTATTCATTTTCCACCCGTCACAAAATCCAAAGATGAGACCTGTCAGAGTAAGTGCGTAACAGACCACGAGGTCTGTAGAGACTGGCACATCTTAAACAGTATTTATGGCTAAGCTTCCATGATTTGACTGGGGTCAATATGGTAACAACTGCTGCTACAGGCTTTGTTGCTGATTGGTCAGTTTTATTTCGTCCATTGGCGTCTGAAAAAAGAAAGATGTAATACACTTTTTCCTTCTATTGTTGAAACCAAAGGAAATCAAGAACAAGCACAGAACTTCCATAGGGTGTTTCGAATGATCTGATTTGAATCCATAGAGGAAATGATGGCTCGCGTACTACTTAAGAGTATTCCAGGTACTCTTAAAGTATACCACAATATACCCAGGGTAAAAAAAATGCGCTTTAAGGCACCCGGCCAATATAAGGCTGCAGAGCTCCAGATAAGGATTTAGTCTAAAGGGTATTTTACCCCCTGATATTATTGTTTAAGCGTATTTTACTCCTTTGTTTCAGCCAAAAAGGGTATTTTGGAATGTTGAGGGGTATTTTCCATTTCCATAGAAAACTGACAAAGAATTATGGCGTGTTAAATCTAGAAATATTAGGCCCTATAATTTGTTATCAATTTTATTAAATGCAAACAGAATGAACTCAGAATGATAATATGAACAGACTTGTTTTAAAATATTCCCGCATGAGCCGATGGTCGCTTAAAACGTCCCTGTTTTGATCCACAAACATTATGGGCCCCCAATTTTTATTACAAGCTTATTTTGATTCACTTACTTACTTTTGATTCAAAGGTTAACTTACACTAAAAACTCGACTGGATTATTGGTTAAACCGGTTATGCACTTTAATCGATTTAAAATACGTACCAATATTTGTATTGCGTTTTGTTACGTACTGGGTCGATTTTTAATGCGTTTATTTATTTTTTCAATGCGTAAATACGCAGATACGCCTCTTATCTGGAGCTCTGTAAGGCTGTATCCGAATTTTTTATAAAGATACTTTTTGCTATCGGACAAATATAACCTAATCATAAATAACAATAAGGAAGGGCCTACTAGATGATGGCCCCAAAAATATGCATTTGGCAAGAGTTTTTCTGAGAAAACTCAAATGACTTGTATGAAGTAAGACAAAGGTTTTCTACTTGTGTCTCAAAACTCAATTTATATCAAAGAAATTATGAAACGAAATACACAAGTAGGAAAGTTTGCATTATGGTAAATATATTTGGTTACATCACACAAGAAGCAATACTTTTCAAGGTTACACTAGACACAAAATCTGACAGCTGGATTGATGTATCGACGGACAAGGGTGAATCTACATGCACCCACACATCTCTGAATTAGTGGGCATACCAAAAATAAACACATGACTTGAAAACTCACCCCTAGATTGCTCTGCATTATGTTCATAGACTGATGGTTCAGAGGCCTTAGAATCTCGAGACAATGACTACTGTCGGTTCATGTACTGTGACTGCTAATGCATCCAGAACAAAATCAACGCTTTGTTATCCGGTTTTCCTGGAAATAAAGTCAATCATGTGCCAAATGAAACAAGAGCACCGCAAAACGGGTGCCAACGCTTGGCTGCAAAAACTTGTCAGAATATATTTTTAGAGGTCACAGTGACCTTGACCTTTGACCTAGTGACCCAACAAGAGATGTGTTTGTCAGAAACACAATGCCTTCTACTGCGCCACTTTGAAATAAAATTTCAATTTATCATTTGGCAGGTATAGACATCATCTCCCTTTAAAGCTTTATTACTTCCCTTGGATTTTGTCCAATCCAACCGGGGGAGGGGGGGGGGTCTGTAGACAATTAAAAATGACCAAGTCAGACATCACTGACAACCAAGGCCTATGGTTTAAAAATGATCATAGCCAGAGTGTTTTTTCTTTTTCATAAAATTTAAAAATCACGTACCTTGGGGTGTAAAGCGACCCAAGTATCCGCTTAAAAGACTTACATGAATTATTAATTTTTAAATTATTCCAGTCTTTTCACATCTGCACGTACCTGTATGTAATGAAATGAATAAATAAATATAGAGAAATAGTAATGATTTTTAACAAATACACAGTCACTTACCTAAATGTTGCGGATCTTAATTAGTTCTTGCTGATTCCCTATGTTAGTGTCCTTTTCTTAACTTATAAAGATGGATCTTTATTTGCAGATAACGATGGATCAATATAAAATAAGTGAGTTAAAGAATTTGCAATATATTTTAATAGACAGAATTACAATGGAAATAGTACAGTTCATGGAATAACATACAATAAATACAACATCTGTGAACAAATCCCTTTAAAATCATACACTTTCTTACTTCCATGACCATCCAAGCCCATAGACCATACAAATAACCCCCAGGTCAGTACAGGAGCAATGTGCGGGCCATCCTCAACATGGCAAGAAGAGGCAGAGTGAAATAAAACGAACACTTAATCAAAGCAAAGTTATATGTATCAATATGCTTATATATATTTTGATAAAATATAACAAGTTAATATTAAATGGTCGAGAATAAACTAAATTTTTACAGACATGTTTGCGTTCATACTTCTTTATAGTTTAATGCATATGCACCAGTGTTGTTGATGTATTGCGTACGACTGCTGCTGCATCTGTTGTTGCTGCTGCGCTGACTTGGCTTGATTGCTAGAATACTGCTTGACACTGAACACGAACCACTGGAAAACAATTATATACCGGTATATATATTGGAACATTTGGTATAATGTAAGATTAATTACATTACAATAGTACAATGATTTAAAATCTAAGATTACAATTGATGCAAGGGATATAATGCTTTCGTTATTCTAAAACAAAAATACTCACACGGCTCTGTGCAACTGTGGGCACACGTTTAGTTACCCCCCCCCCCTGAATCAAATATAAGTATAACAACCTCTGAATTCCCATGTATAGTGAGATACAGACACAGTAAAATATTTTATGCAAGACAGTGACTTGACCAATACTTAGTTAGAGCTTTGTCACAAAATCACCACTAACTCTCAATCCAGACTTCATGGGGTTCACATGATTGAAGTTTTAACTTAATCCCTTTAGAAATGTAGATTTGGTGAGGTAAAAATATATTTACATAAAATTCAGACGAAACGCCCCTCTAACTGACCAACTTACATAAAATTGACTCCAATATAACCGCTCCTTGGTTTGTGGGATTTAATGATCATTTATATACATCCCCGCCCTATAGGTCATGTGAGATTGGGATGTTCAGAGATAATTAAGGCCATAGGTGCATCATGAATCTGCCTCCCACGGCTGGGGCTGCTACTGGAGATCATAGTGGTACAGATTTTACATTCCGCCTGGAAACTCATGTATATTAAAGTTCCCGTTTAGCGCAGTTGGCGAGGGTTTACTGGCATGTTGTCCCATGAAATCAAATATCAACAAAGTGAATATCTAGTTGCATCAGCAGAAAGTCATGCTTCTATTCACTGCAATGTCCAACCTTGAAGGCAAGTCAATATTTGACATTAAAATAGACACGTGCGATACACTATTCAAAGCATTACACAGTTATGCAATGTATGAGCTGTAAAAAAATAGGAAAATTAAATAAATTCTAATTGCATTTATGCTAAGACAAGTCACAATTTTACAGACAGTTCGTATACCAAAAAATGAAGAAAAAAACTACACTACTCCAGAACTGGTTTTTATTGATCATTGCAGAACGGTCAATTTGTCTTCATTGGACAAGAACATTTTTATTAAGCCCACAAACATGATGGATAACTTTCATGAAGATCCCATTTAAATTGTCTTAAAACAGAGAGCAGAGGCTATAGGTGCGGCAACTGCCCAACAGCCCACATGCAGCTGCCACAATAATTCTATAATACAGGAGCCTTGCTGGGAAAACCAAGCTTTTATTGCATTTTTCGTTTAAAGATAAATCTTCTTAGCAAAATCAAGTTAGGGGGGAAAACGGTGTTTAATCCAAATGCCAAGAAAGCATTCTGACCATATTTCAGCATTATTGAGCCTTGACACCAAGTTTATTTTTACACAAGTGGCCCTGATTCAAACGCTGGCTAAGTTTCATCAAGATTGAATCTTAATCATGACGTCTAGACTCTAGAGTGTCAACCATGATTTTCTGTTATTTGAATAGATGACCTAGTTTTCATGTTAACACGATGCAAATTGGCTTAGATATTGTCCAGATAAACA
The DNA here is from genome assembly GCF_020536995.1 of Dreissena polymorpha. Lineage (NCBI taxonomy): Eukaryota > Metazoa > Mollusca > Bivalvia > Myida > Dreissenidae > Dreissena > Dreissena polymorpha. The sequence goes on along the minus strand of NC_068362.1, from coordinate 43,176,530 downwards.
TTATGACCAAGTTTCATCAAGATTCAATAACAACTCATGCTTCTAGATTGGTAACAAGCAAGAAGTTGAAGCAGCACACAGCATGATTCCTAACATAAGGTGAGCACAATTTCTCACTTTGAGAACTTCGTGCTCAAATCAACTAAAATGATCATTTAATGTGTTGATTTGCAACACGTAACATTTAGGATTGTTCTGGGTGTAATAGTCATATGGGCTATTCATGATGCAATCAATGAAAAGCTACTTACACTATTACTGGCACTGCTTTGTTTACCATTAAAACTATAATCACATAGTTGATATGTCACAATTGGTCATTAAAGTTGATATACGGATACCGACAACAGAAAAATTAATCTTATTCAAAGCTATAGACATCACTGAACTCTCTTATGCATCAATGGTAAACAAGAAATATCTTTAAAAATGATATACAGCATTGATTGTGGTTGGAGTTTATGAAAGGTAAAGAGTTCAATGAATGAGATTAAGGATAGCGAATGTCTTTTTCTGTGCAGTTCTTAGCTGCATCACACGCAGAACGGGATGTTAGGCGGAGTTTTTGAGGCTTATTTTACATTATTACATCTTGCTGGTCATAAACCTATTGATACAAAACAGAAAACCAAAAGAATAATGGAAGTGAAATTAAAACAAATGAGTTAACCGGCCACATGCGAAGTATCCGTACATATTTTAAATATTTATACGCACATTCTTCAAACAAACCTGTTTTAGTGGTTTGTTGGGCATTGCTATTTGATTCGAGTATTAACAGTATCGAGAATCATCGCGCTCATGCTTAAAACATTAGTCAATATGGTGGAATAATTCTTGTTAAATTAATTAAAAATAATATTTACTATGGTATTGTTGAAAACACATTAAGAATCTATTATTGACATACCATAATTATATCGCTTGATATCTTCATTTAACATTTTTCTGGTCTTAAGAAAATTCCAGTTCACCTTGTTCACGCTATAGCGTCTTTATTATATATAACGCAGCAATGACCTGTATATAAACTCTGACATTGACACACTAACCGCGAACTGACGAAGGTGTAGAATCTACGCACAAATTGTATTGATGTGAAGAGTTGAGTGTAAAACTGTTCTATCTATCATGCCTTTCAAAAGAGATAAAATTCTTTCATGCTGAACACGCAGTAAAACAGTGTTAGAAAGACACGGCCATGTTTTCAATGTTTTGGTGGTATTCTCAAATCAGCCAATGGACTAAATTAAGTGTATTCATTCGTGGGTAGCCGCAGGCATTTTTATTAATGTAGCCTAAAGGTCACCTAAGGTCAAAAGTGACGTTAAACAGCTACGCCGAAAAAAGAATCATAATTACAATTAGTATGGGACCTGATTTTGTAAAGAGTTAGAGTCAAATATGTTGGTACCTGCTGATAAATTGTTTGTTGGTGTTGTTGTTTTGAGTGTTAATATAGCTCTGTATGATCAATTTAAATGCAAAATTGAGGGTTAAAATTGAAACTTCTTCTTTTTATATTCGATACAAGAGTTCGTCGCTGAACTCCTAAACTGAAATAAGATAAACTGGTCAATTAAATGAAGAGCAGAAACCAAAGTTTGAATTAAGTTTAACCTGTTTATTAAAGCTTAATTGCATCTAATGTCTTAGGCAATTGAGAATGGGTCTCCTGAATGCTTTGCCATAGTTGCCCCTTTTGCAATGGAACAAGAACTTACCTATTGAGATGATGTGGCTGAGTTGCAGTTGGTCACCATCTTTCTTTGGACCTGAACTTTTGAGGATAAGGCTTCTGCGAACAGATTAAAAAATCTTAGCGCATCCCATAAATGTGTCCCATGTAAACCAAATTATTCAAATCATTCTGAAATTGTATCAGTTATATTGGAAGTCAATCAATGTTGTTTAAGTAAAAAAATTATAAGAAATACATCATGTTTGTAGGCTTTTGATACAAATGGGATATACACTAAAGACTTGATACAAACATAGCCATCTATATACTATACACTTGATTCTTACATGTTTCATCCCTCTGAAACCAATATTTATTAAGTGCAGTTCAACAGCAAAAAGGTGGGGTGGACATAGGGAATGATGGAAGCAAGGACAGATAGAATTACTGACAAGGATAAATCTATAAGCCCCTCCCCCCTTACACACTTTCAAGGCAATACAAAACAATACAAATATTTACGATTACCTGATGATTTTTTACGTTAGCACCCATGAAAGAGTATTATCAATATATAACACACACAAACTATTTGAATTGAACTTTGGAGTAAAACAACTGCACATAATACAAAGTAAATTACACTACCAATCTACTATTTGGATAAGGTAATCTTGACCCCTGGGCAGGAAAATGTGGAGCCCCATGTTTAGATTGGCTGCACTTTGCGAGTAGGACACGTTGAACTGCCCAAAAGTCCTGAGCCGAGAGCGACCCACCACCACCCATGCAATGGAAGTGTCCCTGGGTGTCTGGGCCCAGCTGGCAAGAGAGCCTGTTGTTCAGCTGGTTACCGATCTATGATTGAATAGGGTTCTGTAAGAACCGGCTCTTAAAACAAAATGCAGGCACTTAAATGAATATTGAAAATAAATAAAGAAAATAATTGTTTAATGTACAAAAGGCATTAAATAATTGTTTTACTAAAATTAAAACGAACGAAACAATTATATTAAATGATATTAATGTTTGTTATACAATGATAAACTTTGGGTTCAGGGGCTGACATTTGGCTGAAAAATAGACAACACTGTGCGCTAATCTTCTGTGATTTAAACTGATATGATATCAACTGTTATTTGCTTTTTATTTACCAAGTTTTATAAATTTAAAAACACGAAATTCCCATTTGATACAAGGAACTTTTCCTTAATCCGACAGAAAGAAGACTGATATGAGCCTCATTCTGGTAAAATGGGACTCAATGTATGTGCAGTTTGCACAGGCTAATCAGGGATGACACTTAAAGCACATACATTGAAACCCGTATCCCAGAGCACCGCTCAAATACTACGTGTTTTGTTGTTGTTTCTGCTGCTGCTGCCGTAGACAGAGATAAAGCGAGTCCCGACGCCAAATTCGTCAACCCAAAGTCGTAACAACGGTTGTTAAATGGCCTAAATTGCTCGCAGACTGTTCTTCTGGTGTAAGGTTCGCATTATTTAAAAGCAACATATCGAGGTCAGTCACATTAATGGACGCATCACTATAAGCTATCTGTTGGATCAGATCGTTCCCGTTCGAGCGACTCGTCCCGAACAATTTGTCGCTGCCCAGCATCAATTTATTGCTAAGCCCCATCCACGCTGGAACGGAAGTCTAAATTACCAAGGATCCGCTGTTGGAAGTGTTGATGAAGCAAACATGGGAAAATATCTTGATAGGAAGCGTGTAAGGCTGACTCAAGAGGATTTCGTGCTGAATTTCTTGAGAGAGTTGTAGTATTTTTGCAAAAGGGGGTCGGGATTGTACAATAATGTTTGTCTTGTTAGCTCATAATGTTTGCTGAAAAGGCAATAGAAAGCAAACTAAACCCAGATTGTATTTAGTGACAAATGAATATTAAAACAAACTTACTTTACACACCTGTTTTTAATGACAAACATTGCGTCTATAATTGATATTCAGGATATCGCAATTAAGTTTTCACCAATTTGAACTCAGAATAGCGTTGAATCAATAAGTTACTTTCACCAGCTTTACATTGAAATTTTGTTGTTTAAAACCGCGAAGAATACATGGTAAAGTACAGTTTGTAGCAAGGTAAAATACTTACCTAAACAAAAAACAAAAACAGGCATAACTTGAGCAAATTAAAGTGTGAGACTGTACACCTTAAAATGTGCGACTATACAACAAAATGTGAGAATCAACAACTTTAAAATTCATGTAATACTAAATAATTTTTAATGTGATACAAAATCATACTCTTTAAATATGTCATTATAAAACTTAAAACATGATACTGTACACCTTTATATCTATAAAACTAAGAATGTGAGACTGAACAACATCAAAAGTAAAACAATACAACTGTATGACATATCATCAGAAACAATAGATGTGAGTTAAATACTGTAAGTGTATGTGTACTTGATCAAACACATTTTGTATATGGATTAGACAGAAATACAAAAAAACGATGGACATCTATGATGAGAAAGACCTACGCCACTCTATCTGGCTACCAGGGCCATTATACTTGTAATTATAGCATTTTCTGATTAAATTAATTCGCTGTATTGAATTGATATTTGTTGATTTTTCGAATATATAGCCAAGTTTTTGTAGGACATACTTAAGACTTAAAGTTTCACTTCTGAAAGCAATAAAGTGCAATTGTTTTGCACACATCCCAGCAATATTTTAAATCATAATCATGTTCAATTATATGTGAAATAAACACTCTTTAGAACACCAACAGCTTCAAAATATTAATAACACTCAGTGAAATTTGCAAATTAAGCCAATTATTCTTATAAAAGACTATTTAATGTGCTAGAACTAGGGGCTAGCTCTGTGCAGAGTTTATTGTACATGAAACAATATTTGGAATAAGGAAAATTTTATGAAAAATCCTGCTGTTTTGATTTAAAATGGGATTGTTTTATCGTTAACAAATATTTAAACATTGAGAACAAGAGCTATCGACATTAATTGCATTCAGGTTCAACTTATGGAGCCGAATAAGGAAATGAACTCAATGTTTCAACCTATTTAAACAAATATTGAATTGAGAATTTTAGCCAGTAATTACTGGAAATATAGACGTTTTGAGATTACGAATGGGACTGAATTATCAGCCCCAATTTTCAAAATACATAAAACTATAAGGTCTCACCTGAAGCTCAACAAGCTGAGATGACACGCTGGCCTCGCTGATATTGTTTAGGACTGAGTTTGAGTTCTGATTAATTTCGGTTGAGCGTCGAATGGCGTACTGGATCATACAACAAAAATGCTGTCATATTTCGAGGCCTTCTTTAGCCTCAAATCAATACCATGCCCTTTGGGCTCGGAGTGTCACGTTCTCGTAACAAAACCGCACGTGTTCGCTTTTAGCAGAGTGTTTCCAATATTTCGCGGATTTCAAGCCAGAAGAACACACCTCATTGATGTATCGTGTTCTGTATGTTCACAACCTAGTCATTACTGCCTTTCTTCGTCAGCATTAGCGTCAAAAGCGCCTTCTTTTAGAACACTTTTGCCCCTGAAAGGACAAACCGTGAAAGTCCGTACAGCTACTGTTGCCCGCACTATCAACATCAAAAGTATTCCCCTTGGCAAGGTAACACTGTTGAATTTATGGCTTGAATTGTTTCTGATTTTCTCAAATTCTTTGCTGAATTTCTGTTTGTCCCATAAAAAAATGGAACACGTTATTTAACTGGTCATTCTTCATGAAGTCCAACATCGAGAACTGACTGTTAGCATTACCAAAACTACTGCTATAACTCCTGGTGTCTTAAGCACTCGTCCCACTTGGGCACTCCAGCTAAACAAAACTACTCAGATGCAAGTGTGGGAAACTCGACACGGACATACCGGTAGTTGAGAACAGCGCATGAAATCTCGATGTGCTCAGAATTTCCTGCAGAGCGGAATTGTTAAACACTGCTGACCCTTTGAGGCAGGAGGTCTAGGGGAGTAGCTTGGGGTCAGGAGAGAAGAAGGGTCGCCCTGGACTGGAGCTCCTGCAGGCCGGACTGGAGCTGTTGCTGGGCTTACTACATATCAATGCTGGTGCTCTCCTAAAAACAACAATAGCACAGTGGGTGATATGCACTTGTTACAAATGTTTATATTACATTCTTTAAAAAATCTGCTTCTTGATTGGATGTAAAGGTTTTCAAGAGCAAAGCGTCTATCTCATGAATGTCTAATCTGGCATTTTATTGGTTACTTGACGTAAATAGCATGAACGTTAATACAATTAAACTATTGTGTTTTAAGACATAACAAGTGTTGGCTAAAGCTTTACTAACCTGTAAATACATAATTATTATCTTTACTTAACTTTTAGAGATGTAATTTCATAAGCCAATATGCAGCCAATCAATATTAGGATGTGTATCATGTGAAATCCACATAAGCAAATCAGGGAGGACACCTTGGATTATTATAAAGAAGAAACTTCTTTCCAGCAAAACCACATTAAAGAGCAAATTGATGTCCCTCATTAGCCTGTACTGACTGCACAGGCTAATATGTGACAACAATTTAAGCACATGCATTTAGCCCCATTTCCCCACAGCACAGTTTATGTATCTTTATAGCATGATTGTTTCTAATTGTACTCATTATATTAATATCTTTACCTTTAAAATGCCTTTACAGATGTTTTACTGTTAATATATTTTTCAATAAACGGGAGAAAACAATTAAATATTAATGTCTTTGCAAAGTTGCAAAAAACACACACACAATATTTTACAGATATTTGATTGTTAAAATCTGTTAAAATTTACACTAGAAAACAGTTCCAAAGTAAATCAACAAGTAATAAAGTTGTAAGACATATTCAAACAAACAACTTAAAGGGCTACAACTCACTGCTGATACAGATCTTCAATTCTCTCCCTTGTTAGTGTCATTGATTTAACAGCAACTTAAAGGCAAACCCCACTGCTGGTGCAGATTTTTAATTATCTTCCTTGTTAGTGTCAGCTAAAATAATTAAAAGGCAACTTAAGAGGAAGAACTCACTGCTGGTGCAGATCTACACTTATCTCCCTTGTTAGTGACAGCTAAAATGATGAAATATACGGATATGGATAGGACGCGTCCCCGCACATTGCTGGACTTTGATACGGCTGAGCCTTTCATTAAACAGTCTTCCGCTGTGCTCAGCAATTGCTGTAACATTAAGGGGACCAATATGAAATATTTTGGCCCAGTCAGTATTTTGAACTTGTACATGTAAGTTAGTAATACACCAGCATTTTTTGCAAAAAAAGAATCTGTACCACACAAATAAGGAAAATTTGCATCATAATAAATGCTGTTGGAAAAATTCCTAGCATAAAATCTTCAAATTGAGAATGATGGGTCTTTTTTATTGCACGGAACCTAAATGTAAAAACCCATCAAAATATTATTTTACATGCGTTTTTGTGGCAATATTATGTGTCAGCGCTCATTTTATTATTCCACTTGCAAATACAGAAGTGTCTATTATGAGTGCTTTAAAAATAGGGAAATAAATGGCTGTTCATATACACCTGGGAGTAAAATTATGTTGCAGACTACTTGCCCTTAATGACTACCTGCTGACAAAATTAGTTCGTTCGTACTTTGATGACGCCCAAACATAGAAAATTTCACATTTACCAATACCAAGACACGATCTTTTTTTGAAAGTAAATTGCAACATTAACTTTGTTTGATATATTTAGGGAAAAATCAAAGTTTTAGAAAAAATATACCCAAAACGTCCACAAAAACAAATCAAATCACAGGGCTTGTTTTGAGTCATTTTTGTGTCATCCTTCGGTCTTGAATTTTTCAAAATTGCGAAAAAGAGTACATTGTGAAAATTTCAGTTGCTAACTTCTTTAAATTGTGAAAATTTGAGTCACGAAATTCTGAAATTCGTGAAAAAATGACATTCCCTAAGAAGGAAAAATAGCCCTGAGTCATGGCTCCTTTCTGACAGACTATTATTTAAAAAAAGGCCCTGACAGATAAAACAAAGCAAAATATTAGTCACCAATTCAAGCTTATTTATATTGTTTGGAATAACACCTCCAGATTATAAAAAAATACTTGTTCATGGACACGTAAATTTGTGGATTCCTGATTTTGTAATAACAGGAATTAGCCCCGGGTCATTTTGTTATGTGTTTGAATTTATTTCGTGTATTAGTAAACCCGCAAAATGAACATTAATTAATTTCCAACAAAAAATAATCAATTTAGAGTTTTTTTTCAACATTTTTTTAGTAAAGTGTTTGAAAAGCTTTTTTGTATTTATTTTTTAATTTTGATACACTTGTTCATTTAGAACAATAATTTTAAATCTTTTTTAGAGAGGTGTATTCCTTAGTTTAATTACGATAAAAACATAAATTGCTCAATACAGGCGAAAACCAAAAACTAAACCTCGCCGGGACCGACAACAAAAGTTCGACCCATCTGGAATTCGATCGAACTGATTTCAAATAGATGTATGTTTACTAACATAACTTTGCAATACTTTGTTGAATTAGTAAGAACAGAAAATATATACGTCATATTTTTAAGTCATCAATATTTTAAAATAGTTATATATACAATCAAAAAATTATCATATGTAAGGAATAACGCTAAGAATCAAAGCAATCATAAGCATTTTATACACATCACCGAAAAATTAAACAGCACGATATGTATTAATTCATTTGTTGTTGTTTTAAGAATGACATGATGTAAAGATACAAAATATTTTTTTCCTTCAAGATGACATAGAACATGTTGTGATGCATCCGTTCCAGCCATTCTATTACAGCATCAAAGAAAAACGCCAGATTGTATACAAAATGTCATATTTTACTCGAATCAATTAAACATTGATTGGATGACATGTTTGAAATTATAACATGCTTATAATCAAGTAACAATTTTATGCGACCCTTGCCGCTTTAAAGCAAAACGAACAAAAGAACGTGTGAAAATTGTGACCGGGACTGCAGAAACAGCTTGAGCCATACGATATTTCGACCCCTGCAAATTCGAGTCATCAGGCAGAAATGTAAATGAATATATAGCAATACAAACGTGCTTTGATGCAAAGCGACTTTGAGCCATCGGGTTTCGATTGTATATTACAATTTTAAGAAAATTGCCATTCTGGTAATCTGTGAACAAGTCCAAATACACCAATAGGTACAATCAATACATGTGTTATTGTATTTTTGAATTGTTTTCATTCTTTATCTAAATGAATTTAGCTTCCATAATTTTATTAAAATAAATTTTTTACTTTGAATACCCATTTACAGTAATTTATTAATATATTGAGATTTCAAATCTTTGAGAAAAGGAATATCACGAAAACAATTAAATTTTAGCACTGTAATTTCCATCATCCATGGCTTACATAACTAAACAGACTGAAAACCCGGGCTTAATGAATGTGTATAGTAGTGTCCCACAGTAGCCTGTGCAGTCCTCACAGGCTAACAATTTGCACGATAAAACACTTTCCATCAATACTTGATTTTTGTTTTGAAGAAAGTCCCTTTCAAAAAAAAAATCATCACAATAAGAAAGTATCCTCTATGATTAGTCTATGTGTGCACAGGCTAATGTGTGGATGACATTTGAATGCATTAAGCACTCGTTTCCCAGAACGAGGCTCATCTTGTTAAACTCTGTGACAGACTGTAGGTGGAATTGCTTTGAGCCTCCTTTTGAGAAAACAGTAATTTATTATTAATATTGCGTAAAGTGTCTTCCCAGATGAGCCCAAACAGCCACACAGGCTACTCCGCTAGACGAAATTTCGTTTAGAAGAGACTTCCTATAATCGAAAAATTCCATAAATGCATGGATGACAATTAATGAAACTACATGCTGTTCTTTTCCACCTCATCTTTTTTTGCATTCTAAATAAACAGGAAATACACATGCATACAATTTCCTTGCTAAGTTATGGGTCTGTTCAACGGACCCACACCCAAAGCGTTTATATAAAAAAGATAATATCCTCAGGATAATTATATCTCCAGGGTTCGACATTAATTTTTTTTACAGCAAGACCGTCGGACCAGCTCCTCTTAAAATGTACTAGCCCGAACCTGATGTCTACTAGACCATAAATGACATAGAAAATGAACACAATTGTGTCATGTAACTGTTTAATCAGGATTTATCTGTAAATAATCAGTGAACACCAGATTTTTTATGCATAGAGTAAAACAATAAAATAATCTTTTTTTTTGCTTTTCTTCGTCAAATTCAAGCCATGGGAACTGACTCGATTCTATCTATCTATCTATCTATCTATCTATCTATCTATCTATCTATCTATCTATCTATCTATCTATCTATCTATCTATCTATCTATCTATCTATCTATCTATCTATCTATCTATCTATCTATCTATCTATCTATCTATCTATCTATCTATCTATCTATCTATCTATCTATCTATCTATCTATCTATCTATCTATCTATCTATCTATCTATCTATCTATCTCTCTATCTATATATCTATCTATCTATCTATCTATCTATCTATCTATCTATCTATGTATCTATCTATCTATCTATCTATCTATCTATCTATCTATCTATCTATCTATCTATCTATCTATCTATCTATCTATCTATCTATCTACATGTCTATCTATCTACATGTCTATCTATCTATCTATCTATCTATCTATCTATCTATCTATCTATCTATCTATCTATCTATCTATCTATCTATCTATCTATCTATCTATCTATCTATCTATCTATCTATCTATCTATCTATCTATCTATCTATCTATCTATCTATATATCTATCTATATATCTATCTACCTATCTACCTGTCTATCTATCTATCTATCTGTCTATCTATCTATCTATCTATATATCTATCTATCTATCTATCTATCTATATATCTATCTATCTATCTATCTATCTATCTATCTATCTATCTATCTATCTATCTATCTATACTGTCTAACTCCCCTTACGGGTATTATTGATAGGTGCGCAGTCAGTGCAAGATAAAGGTGTTAAAAGTGAATAAGTGAGAAAGATAAAAGTATGATCGATAAATCATGCATGGTTAAGTGATTTAAAGTTAAATCTGATAAAAACATGTCTCGGAGTTCAAGGGGCAGAAGGCAGGGGTTTTTCTGCCTACTTTGGGAAAAGGATTCTGACCAAATTGGAAATTTTTTATCGACAAAATTGCCCATTTTGGGAATTTTTGTTTCGTGAAACGGCTCATTTTGGGAAAAAAATTGAATTAATCATGCTTAAATAAGTCTGTGGTTTAACTTTTTTTTTATATAAACACATGCAAAACAAACACTGCCCAAACACAAGTTACAGCAACATTTTTGGTCGAACTAAAATAGAGCCATGGGTATTTCATTTCATACTTTACTGTATTAAATGACGATTGAACTACAACTTTCTTACAAGGCTCTGAGCATTCAGTTGCCGATTTTGTGATTGACGGCCCTGGCATTACTTCTGTTGCTGTTACATTTTGCTGCGTATCGTCCGAGCCTGTCTGTTCAGGGTTACTCGCGGCATTAATTTCGAAAGATTCTGAGCGTTTCGAAAACATCGATGATATCGTTACACATCCTTTAGCGTCTATTTTTTTTGTTTTTTTTAATGTAATATTTACTGTTGTGCGAAGCCATGATTGAAAATAAGCGTCTACAAATTTGGTATAGATTGTGTATTGTGCGGCTCTATATACTCTTGTATAAAGCGGAACAGTTCGAACGTCATCGCTGAGAGTAAATGCATCCGGCAAATACACCAAAAATCTGTGTCACTAAAGGCTTTATTACATCGTGAATGAAGGGAAGTCTCTCTTTCGATAAAAATTATGTTTACTTTTTACGATTTTGGAAGATTTTATTTTTTGGAATTGGAAAAAAATGCAATCAAAATTCGATTGGGAACGGGTCCGTTTGCTTTGGGAATGCCTCCGTTTCCCGGAGGCGCAGACTGTGCTGAAAAATCCCTGGAAGGGAAAAGCAGGGACCGCTTAAACCCTTCAAGATCAGGATGTTATACTGTAGTGGCAGGGAGGTTGTTCCACATCACAATATCATTTGGGAAAAAGGAAAACTTATAATAATTTGCAGTGGTATGGATCTGTCTGAAAGAGAGGGGGTGCATGTGACGAGTGAATCTGGTGGGTCGCTCGATATATGATGGTAGTGGCACGGCTACTAAACCTTGAACAATTTTGAAAAAGATTATTAATATAGTGTCATTTCGTCTGTCTTGTAGGGTCTGCCAACCAAGTTCCTGTTGCTATTTTCCATTTAGGATAAAATTGACGTTTTCGTGTTTCTTCATGTTTAAGTTTCGTGTCAGTTAAGCGTCGCATTCTTTTTTTTAAACTGATTTGTCGGACAAAAATCCGAACTTGAACAAAGCCATTAAATTCGTAAAATCATGCTCTATAGTTTTAGGACACTGCAGAAAATCCTTAATATTCATGACAACTTGACCAATTGAAACAAGCAATTTCTGCAGGAAGCTCTCCTTTGCGTCTAAAAATAGCGATGAATCATGTGAATGCTCCGCTTTTATTTAAATATACTAGTTTTGTTTTAATGTAAATAACGGATACAAGAGTAATTTTACACATTAAAAGTAATGGTTTTCACAGCAGTTATTTATAGTTATATGAATCAGTATAGATTTTTTTTTTAATTTATGTACGACCCGTCGGACAAGCTAGCCAGCAGTTTTACTCGCCCGACCACCGATCTTACTAGACAATGTCTGTCGGACGTGCCTTAGTGTCGAAACCCTGATCTCAATCATATTTCGATAAGATCTAAACAAGAGATGTATTTGTAAGAAACAGAATGCCCCCTATTGCGCCGCTTTGAAATTTAAATGCTAAAATGCAATCCCCAGCCATGGAAAGGCCGTGTCCCCCGACATCACTGGACTGTAATACGGCCAGCCTTTCACCAGACAGTTGTCTTCTTTGCTGAGCAGTAGCTGTAACGTTGAGCGAACCAATATGGAATATGCAAACTGCACAGGCTAATCTGGGACAACACTTTCCACACATGCATTAAGTCCTGTTTTCCCATGCAACCTTACATTGTTGCCATTGCATGCATGAAAACTAACTCTAAAGCTTTTATTACACTGTTCTGGGAATGAGGCCAAGTCCTTCTTATTGAGAACAAATACATTCCATGGAATCATATGTATAAGCTTTATTAAATATCTCACAACTTTGTAAAAACTCAAGGCCTTATGAGGATGACAGAAATTCTCGGGGTGTTGGGTAAATGAGGTTCCTGTATGATAAGTTGAAAAGCATCGAGCTAAAGAAGAGTTTTTGATCTTCAAGTAAAACAAGTCCTGCTGTAAACATGATATACACAATTGTCACATTATGGTTAGAAATTGTAGGTGAATTATTTGGGTTTTCTTTATGTACGAAATATTGACAAGTATATCAGTGCCGAATATGCAAAAAGATTAAATATTTGGATCTGGTGTATGTTTAACAACAAAGGGGGAATGATGCTGTTGACACAAGCCTTAGGCTGTATTTGCATTATTTATTTGTATCACAATGCTGATTAGCGTGTACATACCCAGTCCTAGGTTGTAATTCAACCAATCAGCAACAAGCACGTATAGAACACTGACCAATGGGATTCATAACTGAGTTTCACGGGGCAAATGTTAGAAGGAAATAAGCAGTTAGCGTTTAGACTTGGAGGCGTACGGATCGAGAAAGATACGATCATGTAGCTATCACAACGTATTTGTATAACTGAAATATTAGTTAAGTCAGACATTAAATTGGACTAGAAACTGATATATGGTGTTGTTGAATATTTTATCCTATATTATGCAGAGAAATAAACAATATTAGAGAGGGACCAACTTGTCCCATGCGTGACACGAGAAAATGGTAGTTAATGCAAATCTCGTCATTTTGGCAATACGCGCATGACGAGATATCGAATGATAGGCTACACACCGGTAATTTAAGAGTAATGAACATTGTTAGTAACTATGTGTCGTCCATGAACTATGAACGCTTACGTGACACAAAAAAGACGTCATTTTATGTTTTGTTAAATCATATCAATCTTGTAAATTTCATCTTTAACATTCTTAATACACAGGTTACACTGTAAACCATTATTATTTGAGTGACATTATTTTTGTTGATTTTAAGAGTTGACTGATCCACAAATGTTTCACACACAGAAAAATAACTGACACAAATTCATTATTTATTTTTCTGAACTGAGAAATCCACAAAATAAACTAATGTGTCCGTAAAAGTCTTTTTGACCACGAAATTTTGGATGAATATATATATGAGTTTACACTATACAAACAAATAAAGAGGATATTTTATCTTAAGTAAATTCATACTTTTCTTTTCCACCTCATCTTTTTTTGCATTCTTAATACATAGGGAATACATAAGCAGGTCTTTTCCTGGCGTATTTATGGGTATGTGAAACGGACCCATATGCAAAGCGTTTTTCTTTCTTTAACAAGGGCTGTTTGTAAAACATGCATGCCCCCAATATGGGCTGTCAGTTGTAGTGGCAGCCATGGTGTGAATACGTTTTCTGTCACTGTGACCTTGACCTTTGACCTAGTGACCTAAAATCAATAGGGGTCATCTGCGAGTCATGATCCATGTACCTATGAAGTTTCATGATCCTAGGCGTAAGCGTTCTTGAGTTATCATCCAGAAACCATTTTTCTAAGTTGAGTTACCGTGACCTTAACCTTTGACCTAGTGACCTGAAAATCATAAGCGTTCATCTGCGAGCCATGATCAATGTACCTATGAAGTTTCATGATCCTAGGCATAAGCCTTCTTGAGTTATCATCCGGTAACCTTTTTTACTATTTCGGGTCACCGTGACCTTGACCTTTGACCTAGTGCCTGAAAATAAACAGGGGTCATCTGCAAGTCATGATCAATGTACCTATTAAGTTTCATGATCCTAGGCATAAGTCTTCTTGAGTTATCATCCGGAAACCATTTTAATATTTCGGGTCACTGTGACCTTGACCGTTGACCTAGTGACCAGAAAATCAACAGGGGTCATCTGCGAGTCATGATCAATGTACCTATGAAGTTTCATGATCCTATGCATAAGCGTTCTTGAGTTATCATCCGGAAACCATTTTACTATTTCGGGTCACCGTGACCTCGACCTTTAACCTAGTGATCTCAAAATCAATATGGGTCATTGGCCAGTCATGATCAATGTACCTATGAAGTTTCATGATCTTAGGCCTAAGCGTTCTTGAGTTATCATCCGGAAACCATCTGGTGGACGGACATATGGACATATGGACGGACATACGGACCGACATGTGCAAAACAATAAAACCCTCTTCTTCGAAGGGGGGGGGCATAACAATATATAGGGCTCTTAAACCAGGCAATCACTTTTTCTAGGTAATTGACGTAATCTAGGTAATCATAAGTAGTTTCTTGACAGCTTTAATTTCTTATTGCAGCTGAATAGAGATTTCTTGTCATTCTGATTTTCTGATGCATGGTTATTAAGGACAAAGGCTAATGCCATCACAGAAATTATTAAACTCCCATTAATAAGAACTCCAGACATAATCATTGTGTATTGACCAATAAACAAAAGTAAACATCAGAAATTTATTGAAGAGTGCTTCACAAGTATATGCACTATATATATATATATATATATATATAGAGAGAGAGAGAGAGAGAAAGAGAGAGAAAGAGAGAGAGAGAGAGAGAGATAGCGCAGGAGTAGAGGAGTAGCGGTAGAGGGAGCGTCTATAGGCTTGCGCTTATCTGCTGCTCTTCTCTCGCGCTCGCTCTCTCGCCTCTCTCTCTCTCTCTCTCGCGTCTTCGTCTCCTCTTCGCTCTCCTTGCTCTTTCTCTTCTCTCTTTCTCTCTCTCTCGCTCTCTCGCTCTCTCTCTCTCTCTCTCGCTCTCTCTCCTTCTCTTCTCTTCTCTTTCTTCTTCTCTCTCTTCTCTTCGCTCTCTCTCTCTCTCCTCTCTCTCTCTCTCTCTCTCTTCTCTCTCTCTCCTCTCTGAGAGAGAGAGGGGTCATTTTTTACCTCAGAGGCAAGATCTGAACGAACTTACCAGAGGACCACCATACGATGTTAAAAACTGTCATCAAACCCATGACTCTTATGGATTCAGAGAAGATCTCAAACGTAACTATTTACTATATAAGTCAATAGAAATCTTGTGACCCTTGGCAAGGCAAGTTTTGACCCCTGAGGCATAATTTCAACAAACTTGGTAGAAGATCACCTCTTTTTCCGCTTACTTTCCAAAGAAAAAGAAATACAGTAAGAATATCAATATTGTTCTGATACATCATTGTTGATGAGCAGCATGAGGAAACAACAACAACATCCACATGTGGTCTAGAAGTGTCAGAGCATCATGAATAAATGATTAAATGTTACTTTGTAGCAAATCATCTAAAGCAGCAATTTGAAAAATTAAAAATTAATTTCATAATTTATTTTCAAAAAAAAGAATGAAAGTGTAGTCTTAACATTACAAAGTATTTCATACTTTTGAAAAACAATTAAGAAAAAAAAAAGTTATTTCTAAAATATCATAAATTAAAATTGACAACTTGACAATTCTAAATTCTCATTTACCCTTTCCCACTCAGAAGCAAACTGCAAATGGCTATCTGCACACAGCATAAAACCAGAACAGACTGCAATAACTTGCAGTCTGTTCAGGTTTGATGCTCTTTGCTACTCATCAGTAACCTAAGGTTTGGAGACGAAGCCTAAAAAACTTGAATCTAGTATTAAAAAGGTCTTTAATTAAATGTAACTTTCAGCATGACTAAAAATGCATGAAAATACGTATCTAAGTGGTTAAGGGTTAAATTGTGACATAGTTCATTGATATCTAAAGACTTATTTGTGCCAAAGTATTTTAGAACTACCTGTGATTATTGAAGGCACACTTTGTGCAACACAGCTGACTGTGGTCATCACATAACATTTCAATTTTGTGGTCCTTGTGCGCTTCACAGTTCAATAAAAATTCCTCCACCTCTTTCGAAACTGGCCATTTTTTCATGTCATTCCTTCCATAAGTTGAATGTTTTCTGAACCACTTATCATGCAACTGAATACATTTCCCACAATAAAGTTTCAAACATGTTTTGAAGTAAAAATCTGCATTTGCTTGCTCTTCGCATGAGGAACAAATAAAATCCTTAACCTCCTCAGAGCTTATAACAAGAGAAGACATAGACAAGCCTGCCAATTTGATAACTGACTGTTTAAGCACACAAAACTAACAGCTTAAGTTCAGGAAAATTATTAATTTCACAGTATCTCTGTGAATATGAATAACTAGTCCAGAAAAGACACGATTTAAATCTTTGTGTATTTAAAAGTCAAGCAATCACAAAATCTGTACTGTACAAGAGTCAAGTTCAACCTCAATAAGCAATCAAGTATTTTGAACTAAACAAGTACCAAATAAACTGTCAAATGACATTCAATGGTATGACATCAGTGAACAGTGTAACTATGTAAACTGTAATGGGACTATTGGGTCACGTGGGTATTGAAGATATTTCAAACTGTGGAAAAGAAGATACTTAATTGAAAATTAGATCATGTTTAACAGATTGGAAGGCAAAATGCAATGAGTTTAAATGCATATTGATAAATGAACCGACATTTATGTACAATGTAAAAAAGCAAGTTGTTAGTGAAGGACACAAATTGTATATTTATCATCAATGTCAGTTAATTTGGCTTTAACAAAGAACTGTTTGTAATTGCTATGTTAAGTATTTAAAATACAAATGGCTATTTTACAATTAAAACATCATACCATTTTTAATATAAAATCTTTAGGAAAAATTGCACATAATAAAATGGGGCATCCTAAAAGTTAAAAATTGCACGTAATATGGGGCATCCTATAAGTTAAAAATTGCACGTAATATGGGACATCCTACAAGTTAAAAATTGCACGTAATATGGGGCATCCTACAAGTTAAAAATTGCACGTAATATGGGGCATCCTACAAGTAAAAAATTGCACGTAATATGGGGTATCCTACAAGTTAAAAATTGCATGTAATATAGGGCATCCTACAAGTTAAAAACTGCACGTAATATGGGGCATTGTACAAGTTAAAAATTGCACGTAAAATGGGACATCCTACAAGTTAAAAATTGCACGTAATATGGGGCATCCTACAAGTTAAAAATTGCACGTAATATGGGGCATCCAACAAGTTAAAAACTGCACGTAATATGGGACATCTTACAAGTTAAAAATTGCACATAATATGGGGCATCCTACAAGTTAAAAATTGCACGTAATATGGGGCATCCTACAAGTTAAAAATTGCACGTAATATGGGGCATCCAACAAGTTAAAAACTGCACGTAATATGGGACATCTTACAAGTTAAAAATTGCACATAATATGGGGCATCCTACAAGTTAAAATGCCTTTCAACTCAACAGTTTTCAGATTTGATTTTCTTATTTGTTGAGGCTGATTTACCAGACTGTTGAATTCTGATGAAAACAATATAACAATAAACAAGGAATCCCAAGAGACAGCAATATCCTCCACAAGGATTGTTTTGACCTTGAAGTGGTGACCTTTGTTTTGAGAAAGTGTTACTTAAACTCATGCATTTTGAACATTGTCCCAATCACTAATCCTTGTTGCAAAACTTGATACAAATCAGTCAATGGGTATAGTAGATATAGAATGAACATGTTAAAAATATATTTTATCTGAGTACAACCTTGACCTTTAGCCAGTGGGACTCTACCATTTCTTCTGCACTGTCTCTATGGCCTAAACATTGTAGTCTAGATAAATAAAACTCCTTCCATGGGTATAGGAGAAACAGCCTCGACTCAAAAAAGAAGCTAAAACTTATACATATTGACCTTGCAGTATGACCTTGACCTTATACAGGCGTGACTGACTCTTTCCTCATTCACATCATCTTAATGACCTAAAAATTGTAGCCAAGCTAATAAAAAGCCTTAAATGGGTATAGGAGATATTGATCAGACTTGAAAATAGAGGATCTAACTTTTGACCTTGATATAGAGTTGAAGCAATAACTAAAGCCTTCTGCACATAACCTAAAAGACATAAATATTGAAGCCAATAACCTTCATGAAAATCCACCAAAAAGTAAAGGACATACTGAGCAGAAAATAAATGTATGCGCACACCTTAAACCTTCAAGTACGACCCTGACCTTGAGTCAGCATCAATGACTCATGGCTTCTGCACATCATTTGAGGCAAGTTTTACACACTTATTACAGACATACTAATGGCGTGACTTATTGCAGAGGAACAATGGGCATTCCTATAATATAGATCCCTGTAGGGGACTAGCACAACTTAGGTTTTCACTTAGAGGAAAAGGCCTTTCAATTTGTTTATATTAAGATAAATGAAAAATGGTTAGAAATTATGTTTAACACATTAAATGGCAACACATATATTTTAGCTTGATTGCTGAAAAGCCCAAGGTTTAATTAAGACACCCTAGAGTCTGTTTTCTGAACTAGTCCTTGGTGCCATGGGAGTAGATAATGAAAAGACTTCCAGAGTGAAGTTCGACCCAAGACTGCCTTATGGCTAGGGTTACATCACATCCAATGCAATATTGCTATATCATTGCTGTTTACAACCTATTTTAAAACAATAAATGTAAATGAGCTATAGAAAAATGTACACTTGCTTATAGAAGAAAATTCACTGTTTTCTGCAAGTAACACCAACATGACATCCACGTTTAATGTAAGTAATATATGCTGCTCTGTAACAACCATGCCTAGTTTTGCATTGCCAACATCTGCATTTTAAGAGAAAAAACTTGAGTAACGATGAACTGATAGACACAGTGTGTCATTTGTGACTTTGACCTAGGACTTTTAGAGTCATTGTTGTTGCAGGCAATAAACGGAGTTTATCCCAACTGTAATTAGGCTCAGCCAGTTTTTACAGAACGGGCATATCTGATTAAGCTTTATATATTATGATATGCAACACATATAAATTGCCTGACCTTGTGGTTTGGGAGTATATATGCACAGTTATCTATTATTTAGAGTCAATATAAATTATGTCATCACAACAGTGCGAAACAGCACAATACGAAACATAAACACCATCAGAAGAGTAAAGCTGGGGTCACCGCCTTGAAACAGACAGTTCAAAGGATTGGGGGTTTAAATTGAAGTAATATGTTGGATAAGAACATGACTCTGATGATGCGTTCGCCACAGTAGCCAATGCATGAGAGTGACAGTCTGTTTCATGATTTTGCACTAAAACAAATGTATGGTATATGTAATATAGAGTCTGCGAGAATGCAATATTTTGTGAATTTGACCTTTAGTGCAAAAATCAGGACAGAAGACATCTTGGTTTTTAGTTTTCAAGTTTTGTGGTTTAAAGAGAGCAAGAAATATAGAGAGGACACAGCATTAAAAAATCAAGACCCAGTGCAAATAAATCATTATACATATTATCTTATTAGGTAATTATAGTTTGTAAATATTACATAACCAATACTATTTCAATTGCCGCTTAAATATACAGCCAATTGAAAACCTAGTTGGCATATCAGTCCTGTTTGAACACACATGTCGATCTATAAAAAGTGATCTCAAAGGACATAATATATGGGAATCTGGTTTAAATATATGCGATAAACAAATAAGTCTGAAAGTAAGAATAGATAATTGTCAACATAGCTCTCTCAAAGAAAGATTTATATATAGGGTCATGGAAAAACTTAGCATGACATATATTTTAATGCTATTATTCCGGTAGTAAAGTGGTAAACGCTAGGTAACTTACACATGTCATGTTGGGAAGGCTGTGATAGAAAAACTGATTACATCACACATCTAATGTTCAAAATGTTCAAACATGAGCGCATTCTCTGATTACATCACTAATATTGTTCAATATTTTCTAATATGAATGCATTTTATGATTACATCACAAATAGTGTTCAATATTTCTAATAACATGAACGCGTTCTCTGGTTACATCACAAATATTGTTCAATATTTGCTAACATAAATTCGTTCTATGATTACATCACAATTAGTGTTCAATATGTTCTAACAATTGAACGCGTTCTCTGATTACATCACAAATATTGTTCAATATTTGCTAACATAAACTCGTTCTTTGATTACATCACAAATATTGTTCAATATGTTCTAACATGAATGCATTATCTGATTACATCACAAATAGTGTTCAATACATGTATTTCTAATAACATGAAGGCGTTCTCTGATTACATCACAAAAACTGTTCAATATTTGCTAACATAAACTCGTTCTTTGATTACATCACAGATATTGTTCAATATTTTCAAACATGAACGCGTTATTTGATAACATCACAAATAGTGTTCAATATTTTATAACATGAACACGTTCTCTGATTACATCACAAATATTGTTCCATATTTCCCAAGATGAACGTGTTCTATGATAACATCACAAATAATGTTCAATATTTTCTTACATGAACACGGTCTGATAACATCACAAAATTGTTCAATATTTGCTAACATGAACGCCTTGTCTGATTACAGCAATTACTGTAAGTTTTTGTACACTTTAAAATAATATTTGTTTCATGTCCGAAAATTTGGATACGACAAATATTCAATAATTAAAGGTGTCGGAACATTAAGAGACAAAAACTAAGGTTTCCGAAAGTTATTATTATATTGACATAAATGCAATTAATCAATATGCTCAATAATGTTCTCGTCAATTTAAAACTCTTCTGTTTCTGCTTGCAAACTAAATACAACTTCACAGCTTTGCTAACTCTTGTCTTAACACTTTCCTTGACATGTACGCGTTTCTACGACCCTATCGATTCCCTGTCAAATACATGTATCTACGCCTGTATCGATTCCCTGTTATCTACGCATTTCTACTACCCTATCTATTACCTGATATATACGCGTTTTTACGAGGCACGATTTAATTTGCTATTTAAATGCTTAAAATGATGTTTTAAGTGTAACAGAAATGCATAATACACCTACGTTCGTCATTTTTCTAAACTGTGGAGTAAACATCCGTTAATGTTGCTAACCAATCAAGACGAGGGTTTACCATTTGACATGCGTAAATCACGTTCCGGGATGTGCGCGCTTCGGGCATTTCGTAATGTCCTAAAATAACTGCTATTCTCGAACCGTATTTAATTTGGACATTTTCCGAAAACGTATTAAAAACTCGTTAAAAATGACACAAAAATGAACACGTGCCATAGGGATATAATATGATTTGGTTGTAAATCGATTTCATTCTTATTGTTGTTCGATTCCATTATATCGTAAATGTTTGTTTCCGAGATCATATACGAGAATTACATCGATATGTTACATGGCATGTACACTCAAATGTTTTTACAAACGACACGTGCTTATCTAAAGTTTGTGTTTCGTAATACACAGGATATTGGATTATCGGTGCTTGATTGGGCAATAAAACAAAGACGCAGTCTGCAGTCTTCAATATGCCTTTGAACTGACCAACATAATAATTAATAGCGCACATGCTAATCAAACATTTAGGGATAAGAAACACGGGTTCTAGACACTTTGAATAAACATGTTTGCCGGACGCAGCAGTAGTCTTCAGATGACGTTGGCGCGCGTGCCATGTTACCTCGGCGTTTTGTAATTTGGTACCCGAATACACGGGTTTGTCAGCGACTTCTGGGTTATAAAGTTATATGTCGGCGATCAGATTATAAACTGGAGTATTTGATAAAGTAGCCGCCTAAAATTGGAATTTTGCAAATAAATACACGAACTGAAGACTTATTGAAGACACCGACATTGCCGGATTTCGATCGGTAATAAAATGCAAAATGCAAATTGATTATATGAATATTCATGGCACATTATGCAACATCCAATTAAATTGTTACCGGTATCTATAAATGTTTATAAAACATTTGGTGAATTAATGTAATAGAAATACCAAGTATTGTAAGAATTTTATAAGAAATAATACAATTGATTTTGAAAATGAATGAAGTTGTTTGAGAAACTCTGTGTTTTTCTATAGTTATTTATAAGAATTTACATGATTTTTGAGGCTTGCAGAATGAATTTATAAAATAGAAAAATCTTCAAGAAAGAAGAATTGTAGTTTCATAAGCATATTGGCTTGTGCTTATTATTCACATGTTATGTTGTATGATTATATACATGTGTTTTATGCATAACCTTATTGGCTTGTGCTTCTCTCCAAATGGTATGCTGTACAGTTATATACATGAGTATTATTTATAAGCTCATTGACTAGTGCTTTTTTGTTCACACGTTATGTTGTATAGTTATATACATGAGAAACATTCATAAGCTCATAAGCTCATTGGCTTGTGTTTTTTGGTGTGCACAATTTGTGTTGTATAATTATATACATGAGTATTATGCATAAACACATTGGCTTGTGTTTTTGTTCACATGTTGCTTTTTATGGTTGTTCATGTTTTATTTTATTTTTTTCTATGTCTCTACTAGGGACACGTCTTTTATTGTGTTTTCCTCTTACTTGTGTGATTATCTCTTTTTACTTCTTCAAGTCTATGGAATATTTATCTTTTTGTATTCTTAATTTTTGTTTTCTATTTTTGTTTGTATGTATGGACATCTTATGTCCTATAAGAGAAACCAACTGGACACATTTTAAAATAAAAATTTACTGGACAAGCACATACAAATTACGACTCACACCACCCTCCACCTACTTAAATGATTAAATTATGTACTTTAAATGTTAAAGGATTAAACAATAAAGACAAACGCATAAAAATCTTCAAATGGTTAGACGAAAAAAAATATAGTATATGTCTTTTACAAGAATGTCATTTGACGCCTACTTTAGCACAAACCTTAAAAGAAGAATGGGACGGAGAAATCTATCACAATGGAGAACATACTAATAAACAAGGCATTGCCTTTCTGATAAAAAATAATATAGGTGTCACAGTCGATAACTTTAAGGAAATAATAATTGGCAGACAAGCAAGTATAGATATCAAAATACACGAAACACAAATAACATTAATCAACGTCTACGGCCCTAACATAGACGATTCCACATTTTACGAAACATTACAATCCTTTATAATAAATAACCAAGATAAAAACATTATAATCGGTGGTGATTTCAATACGGTCCTGAACCCATTAATAGATAAAAAAAATGGAAACCTTTATACTCATACTAAAAATAGAAACATTTTAAACAACATAATTGAAAACTACAATATGATAGATATCTGGCGTACAGTATACCCAAACGAGAGCAAATTCACCTGGCATTCAAACACAAAACCAACAATATTTTGTAGATTAGTCTATTTTTTAATATCTGAATCTCTTTGCAACATTATTGACAAATGTAAAATAAAACCAGGATTTATGACTGACCACTCTCTAGTTGAACTTAAACTGCACAATATACAACCTGAAAGAGGCCCAGGATACTTTAAAATTAACAACAGCATCTTATTAGATACATAATATCAAACACAAATAAAACAGGAAATATTAAATACAGTTCAAAATAATAAAGATGCAAACCCAAACACCTTATGGGAAGTAATTAAAGGAAATATACGTAACACAACAATTAGATACACATCATTTAAACAAAAAGAAACACACAAACTTGAAACTGAAACCATCAAAACCATTGAAACACTTGAAAAACAATTGCATCAAACAAACACAAATGACACCACCGACATTGAAAATGAAATAACATTAAAAAAAACAAATATTAGATGGAATCTATCATACACATCTCAATGGAATAATACTAAGAGCGCGGGCACAGCATGTTGAACACAATGAAAATACAATACAAAATATTTCGCAAACATTGAAAAACGTAGAAGTGAACAAAACACTGTACACAAATTAGTAGTCAATGGCAAAGATATAACAAACAGAACTCAAATACTAGAAGAACAACGTTTGTTTTTCGAAACCCTCTTTAAACGAAAAAATGTTGAAAATAACACTGTTTTTAAAAATGCACATCATGCTTTAAACCAGGAAGAAAAAGAACTGTGCGACGGATTGCTTAATGAATATGAATGTGGATTAGCCCTAAAAGAAATGCAAAATAACAAAAGCCCCGGATCTGATGGCATCACAATCGAATTTTATAAAATATTCTGGAATGATATAAAAACACATCTAATTCACTTAACTATTCATTTAACAACGAAAACTTAACTACGCTACAAAAACAAGGTATTATTTCACTTATTCCAAAACCTGGAAAAAACTTAGAATCCTTATCAAACTGGCGCCCGATTAGTTTACTAAACAATGATTACAAAATTGCAACTAAAAGTATAGCAAACAGAATAAAAAAAATATTACCATCAATCATTTCAAAATCTCAATCTGGTTTCATAAAAGGACGTTACATTGGTGAAAACGTTCGTCTTATCCAAGAATGCATAAACTATTTCAACAATTCAAATAATCCTGGTCTAATATTCTTTGCAGACTTTGAAAAGGCATTCGATTCGCTTGATCATTCATTTATGTTCTCTTGCTTAGAGAATATGAACTTTGGTGAAAGTCTCATTCAATGGGTCAAACTATTCTATACCAATATTAACAGTATAATCATCAACAATGACTTCTTTTCAAACAGTTTTAACATCGAACAAGGGGTTCGACAAGGATGTCAACTCTCATCATCGCTTTTTATAATTTGCATAGAGTATCTATCACATCACATCCAATCAAATAAACACATAAAAGGCATATCACTAGAACCTGACGAAGAAATCAAACAATCCCTATTTGCTGCTGATGCATTTTTTTTTAAAATGACAATTAAGATTCTTTCCATAACCTAATAGAGTCGCTAACCCTTTACGGAATGACATCGGGTCTTAAACTAAACAAAAGTAAATGTACTGTGCTACGAGTAGGTAAATTAAAACAAAGTCATGTTCAATATAAAAAAGAAATGAAATTTAATTGGACATCCGATGAAGCCACAACGTTAGGAATTACATTCACAAATAATGAAAAGGATACAGTTCTTAAAAACATAATACCTAAATTACAGAATTTTAAAAACTGCTTAAAATCATGGCATCATCGTAAACTTACACTAATCAGAAAAAACACAGTATTGAAAACGTTTGCACTTCCTAAATTAATATATGTACATGTATTAACAGTTCTCCCAAATCCACCAAGTGATGTTATTAACGATATAAAATCAGCAATATTCAATTTCATATGGGACGGTAAGCCTGATAAAATAAAAATAACTCAGTTAATTCAATCTGTAGAAAATGGAGGTATCCAATTAACGAACATTGAATCATTCTTAAATGCAATCAAATGCAGCTGGGTTAAACGATACCTAGATAATACCAATACGAGTAAATGGAAATTATTCTACCAGAAAATCCTAAAAAAATATGGTGACTCCTTACTCTTTGAATGTAACATCAGCAATAATAGCTTACATGAAATTGCAAACGAAAACATATTTCTGTCTGATGTTCTATCAGCGTGGAGTGATGTCACTCATAACTTAGAGACCCAAACCAGCAGTAAAACAATTTTATGGAACAATAAAGAAATAACTTCAAACAATAAGACGTTTTTCTATAAAGACTGGTTTGAACGAAGCATTAAATATGTCGACCAATTATATGACTACAGAATTAAGGATTTCTACTCTTTTGATAATATATGCTACATATACGGAATACCTTCAAATTATTTTTTGAAGTACTACACACTTATCAAAAGCATACCCATACATATTAAATCGGAAACCAATACAAATAATACACCATGTACTCAAACAACATTTGTAGAAAACATACTTGGAAGAAAAAACAAAACAAATAAAATATTTATCACACTACAAATTAAAAACCCTACAGAAAACTCCAAAATCCAAAATAAATGGCAAGTTCTTTTTGGAGAAAATGAACTTAATTGGAAACACATATTTACCATGCCATATAAAGCAACTATTTAAGCACACTGAGAAATTTTCAATATAAATACATCCATAGAATTATAGCTACAAATAAATATCTCTTTAAATGTAAATTATCTAACTCAAATCATTGTGACTTCTGCAGTGAAAACATTGAAACTATAGAACATCTTTTATGGGAGTGCAAACACATCCAGCCTAATTGGAATCAATTAATATCTTTTCTTGAACAACGTCAACTAAACGTTAAACTATCTCTCTTAAATGTAAGTTTCGGAATTAACTCATTGAAATCAATAGACTGTAATAATATTGTGAATTTTATGGTTATATTAATGAAATATTTTATCTTAAACATGAAGTACAAAAAACAAGTACCAAATTTTAATTGTTTTGTCCATAGTCTTAAACTAAAAATTCAAATTGAGAAAGAAATAGCCCTCAGTAATAACACATTACACATCTTTGTACAAAAATGGAATCGGATTAAATTCTCATAATGTTTTGTCCACTTATATACATTTCACTCTAATGTTAGTCTATCTCTCTAAAATAGTTTTGTTTATTTTTTTTATTCTTATTTTTTCAGTCAGACAAGATCATTGTGAATATACAACAAAACACACAAGTCCAGTATCTTTTCTTTCAACTTTATACAATTCATCATATTTCATAACTATTCCTCTGTTGTTCTTTTCTTTTCTCTAAAAAATAAATATATATATATTAGCATATCTTGTATAACATGTCTGAACTATATTGCTTTGTACAATCACTATGTTGCATGATCATATACATGTTTACATTGTATGTATGATATTGAAAAAAAAAAAAAAAGAATTGTAGTTTGGAAAGTAAGAAAACAAATTAATATTCCAAAATATAATTATTTGTATTATTCAACACACCAACTTCGCAAAAGTTTCTATATGAGCTGGAAAGAGATTTGCATTTAAACCCAGTAAAACAAACAACGGTCAACTTTACATGACTATAACTGATGAATAAAATAATGTAGAAACATAAGTTTACACCACAGGAAGGGAAATTTTGTTAGCTAAAACTTTCATATTGAGTGTTTTTCAATAATATTTCAACTTTTATGAGAAAATCAGGTTTAAAGGCAATGAGGGTTGCGTTTCCAAAGAGGTAGATTTGCATTGAAACGCAGTAAAACACACAACGGTCAACTTTGCATGACTATGACTGACCAATAAATTAAGGTAGAAACATACAGTTTACACCACAGGAAAGGAAATTTTATTAGCTAAAACTTTCATATGAGAATTTTTCAATAATATTTCAATTTTTATGAGAATATCAGGTTCAAAAGCAATGAGGGTCATAAAACAGCGTTTTTCCAATAATGCCTGTAAAGATGGGGTACTGATATTCATAAGATGGCTATCAGTCACTGGTCAGCAGGCAGCTAGGTCTTGTGGTAACCGGAGAGGCTTATATTGGCTAAATGGCTGTCAAGGAAAGGGTTAAACGATATAGAACAATAACGATTAAGAACAGAAAACATTCTGCTTTCTTTATAGGACAACATTGTTTAAAATGCATTGTTTATTACTTTCCACCAAAGAAATCACACAACCTTGTGACATTGACATTTGACCTGTAACCCTCATTATTTACAGGTGTATTACGTTTTTCACAAATAACCATCATACCAATTTCCAAGATTCCACACCAATGCATTCACTAGATATCAAGCACAACAAAATAGTCTACATACCGACCAACCGACCAACCCACGGTGGGCATGTGCACAGCTATATACAAGCCAATTATTCAGAGGGAAACTTAAGCTCGATTGGTCATTGTCAGCTCGGGTACTGCTTAAATGTTCCCCGGATAATCCTAAGTATACTTAAATGTTGGCCAGGTATGGAAAATATACTGAAAATTACCCATGCATTATAAAGCTAAATTGGTCGTTGTCGGCTTTTTTCAAATTAATTATGTTCGAATTTATGTTAAATGGCCTTTATATTATTGAAACTCCTGCTCAAAAAGCATTTTAAATAAAACTTGGATACAGTCTAAATTGACCCGGTACGTGTTTAGAGGATAATACACGGCTGAGCCGGCCGGGCAGTGATAATCAGCCCGCAGGGAGCATAATGGCCTGAGGGCTTTAGCCCGAGGGCCGTTTTCGACCTGGGGTCGATTATCACTGCCCGGCCTGGCTCAGCCGTGTATTAACGTCTATAGTATATATCTTACTTTTATACTAAATTATAGATGGGCACAGGTTTTGAGTCATAAAATCATACTATTTTGGTCCTTCACTAAAATTTATGAAGAACCAGCTTTCTGTACTTATATTTTCATTGAATTGATTACGCAATTTATGACGTATCTCATGTGACGTAATTTAAATGACGAATCTAGCCAGACGCTTTGGATTTAAGGGCAACAACAAATCGGATTTGGAGTGTATTTATTTAACAGTTAAATATTTTTTAAGCATTGAACGATTAGTGTGTGTGTTTACGATGGATATAATATTATGAATGTGAATAACAGTGTTTGGATATAAAACTGGAATGAAACTGGTGAGACTGCATTTTTCGATTTCGTTAAAATGTCGAATAACGCGATGTTTTGTTGAATTATTGATGGATTAAATTTAAGAAAAGTGTAAGTGAATTGTTCTTTAACTGTTAAAAGGAAGTCGATGTTGAATTAAAAGGGTAATTTCTTTAATGAATAATTCGTTCCTTTGTCAGTCAATCAAAGAATGTCTATCCACAAAGAATTGCCTGCTTACATCCTGTGCTTTAAAATGGAAAAGGTGAACGGCGATCAAGAAATGTGTCCAAAATTTTAACTCGTCATGGAAGCAAATTAAACTTTACGAAAATAAACATGGTTATTACACAACTTCAGTGAGTAGAACAATAACCTAGATTTTTTACTTTTTTATGGCTAAGACTGGATGTGGATGCCATTTCTTTCCAGTTGAACGTCACGCGCACACATTCTGAAGGCCGAATATTTATAATGACCCCGCAACGGTGATAATGGCATGAACAACTGTACAAATTTGTTACTATATATAGTAAGGTATGTATTATTTGTATATATTCCGTACCCCGGGTAAATTTTAGTATACTTATGAATACTAAGGGTACATGTAAGCAGTACCTGAGCCGACAATGACCACGCGAGCGAAACTTTACTACATATATAGGAACTTAATAGCATTGATTTTACAAGTTGTGTATTAAAGTATGATTTAAATTAAAGTAATTCAAGAATGTCAACATCAAAAATACTATTTCACACAAATCTGACATACAAATTGCACAATAAATAATACAAATGATATGCGGATAAGTTTCAAATGCTTACTGGAATGGGTTTAATAAACCAATGGCTAATTTGCTTAATATTGTATTGAAAATTGTTCATTTAAGGATACATAATGGTTGTGGATATCTCAACATGTCTATTTCACGCAAAGGAATCTTCTTTAGGCGAGTATCTCATTTGCTGAACTACTGATTAGTTTTCAAACATCATAAAAATGTGTTGGACCAAAAAAATTAATTTTGTCCCCATACAGCTCTTTCAGAGTTGTTTTTCAACTAAAGGATTACAGTAGCTTAAAGGGGTATAACAACAATATTTTCAATTACCATATTAAACACTAATTGAGCAATACATTTTCTCTCTTTTCAAGCAGACATTTATAAAGGAACATTATTATATTTTGTAGACAAGAGCGCAAGGAATGCCCTTTATCTCTCACCTGTGAAATGGGGCATGGCCAAATTTTACCAAGGATTTGACAAAAGTTATTATGCTAAAGATAAATCCATACAAACAAAACGATTCTTAATATAGTGATTTAATGTTTAAGCTTGATTTATTAATAAATTACCTGGTAAAGCCATCATCTTACACTAACAGTGTATTATGTGAATATGAAATAATTTTTAAATGGCTTTGTTCAGTGAAATACCGTCTTTATCCTAATAAACGCTCCCGCCCTAATAAACGTGCCCTATCGAATAAAATGAAGGAGTGATGAAAATAATAGCGCCCCCTTTTCTCGGCTGCTAAGGGGTAAAGCACTGGTTATACCCTTGTCAAAAAATAACCCACTTTCATACCAAAACACACTTAAACCAACATAAAACTGTGTTTTTTCTGAGTTTTTCTTAGTGGATGTTGGTTTTTGCTTGTAAAAGTGAGTTTTATGTGCGCTAAACTGTGCTTAACTGAGTTTAAAGTTGGTTATTTAAAGAAGATGTGTGTTTAAGCGAGTTTTTTTCTGTAAGAAGTCGGTTTTTTGTGTGTCAAAAGTGAGCCTTTCTATTTATGAGTTGGTTTATGTGTGTTTAAGTGTGTCTTTTTGTTTTATAAGCGAGTCTTTTACAACAGAAGTTGGTCTTTTTTGAAACAGAAGTGGGTTTGAGCGAGTTTAAGTTGGTCTTTTTGTTAATAAGTTGAGAGCTGCAACGAGGCTTAAAGACTCACTTTAACACACTTTTCAACAAGTTGGTCTTTTGTTTATTAATATTACCCATCAATGAATCAATAATTCTTCAAATGGGTCTTTGTTTGATGTTTATAGCCATAAATAATACAAGTCAATTGTAAAGGGGCTTTTTTTACAGCTTGTTTGCCTTTGTCCTATTGTACATTTGTGTGCTCCCCATAATTTTTAGGGAATATTGGATGAAAATGGCTCTTTCAGAACATCACAGGTTCACAGATGGACAACAAGTATCACTGACAAAAACTATTACAATGGTCAAGCTTAGTTTTATACATGAAAATGAAAGAGTTTGTGTTTCACTTTGATTTTTTTCTTTATGTTTGTTTTTATTATAAACAATATCTTATGATTGTTTTACGTCTTAATTTTTAATATTTTTTTTTAAACAATCTTAATGATTGTTTATATTTGTTTAAAACAGTATTTACTTGTTAAATCTGCATATTTAAATAAGTATGGTATTGAAAACATTTTTTGGAAACAATCAATTTATTTTTGTACATAAGTTATGCAAGATTTTGATATTTCCATATGATACAATCATATCCATTTTCTTAATTTGCAATAAAATAATAAAATGCCAAACATGATCTGTGTTACAATGTACATAAACTGTCAACAAAATAACAAGACAATACCTAAAAACACCCTTATTTCACACCACTAACAATAAACAGATAACAATCTGTCAGGCATTCAGAGCTCAACAGGGTAATGATTATCTAGGGGTAGATAAGGCTACTGATGGGGTTTGCCTAGAGATAAGGCTGTGTGGAATGAGATTTGAGGCTTTTGATTGGCTAGGAAGAAAACAACCAAACTTTTGAAAAACAAGCTGGTGTCAGCAATTGAATATTGAGCTAAATTTCATTCAGCAACATTAATATAAAGACTCAGTGAAAGACTTATAATGGTGAAATTCTGTCAGCATGAAGTATTGTGTGATGAAAACAATGTGTTTTTTACTGCAATGTGGAAATCAACAATAAGTTGGTTGGAAAGGAGGTTGAACTGCCTGTTGTTGTTTTTTTGGAATACTGAAGAACAGTTTTAACAGGTTTGTATTGTCATTTCTTCATCCCTTTTTTTATTTAGTTTATTGAATTAATTATGATCATTATCATATTTATGTATTGTCAATGAAATGTAAATGGATAAGTTATTGTATTGCAATTTAAAGGAAAAACAACACAATTTGAAGCAAAAATAGATAAACTTACACATGTAAAAGTGTAAATGTTGTGTACAGTGAATAATTTTGGTTGTGTTTCATGGTTATTGTCATCTTAAATTTTATTTATAGCTATTTCTGATTATTACTGAACGGATTTCTTTCCCTCATACTTGATTAGAACTTATATATTTTAATTTTGAAGGTTAACCACAAGGCAAAATTGACATTGATGGGAAGATCCTTTGGAAAGAATGTGCATCATCGCCTGCCTGATGTATGGACTTTTATACCTGGTTTTTACCCTGCACGAGCTGGCAAACTTGAGGGGAACAAGAGTGGGAAAACCTCGCCCTGTCCTTGACCAAGAAAGCTCGATTTGTTGAGAGGTAAACTATACAGGTTATTGCATTCACAGTGCCACCAGACCACACAGCCAATTGAGACCACGCATCTTGGTACATTTCAAACTGCATTTTCTACCAAACGCAATTTCTTTTAATAATTGATGAAAAGTGCTAAGTCACATGTGATCGCGGGATTAAAATTTCAAAAATAAACAAACAAAAACAACAAGCAAATAACTTAAATTTATTATTATTAAAGCAACAAGATTACCATAACAGCAATATTTCATAGATAAGTGGAACGAAAACATAACCAATCAACATGTTTAAAGAATGCCTTGCCCTTTTGAAAGTGTTTTGCTATTAATCCTTTGCAGATCAACTGGCGTAAGAGATGCTCAAGAGGAGAAGGACACAAGCAGCATCAATGGTACATGTCACTCCAGCGCCTGCTTTCCAGGTCTCTCTACCAGCTGCTTTCCAGGTCCCTCCACCCGCCAAGATCAGGTCTAGGTCCCTGCACTGGCTGCTATCCAGGTCCCCTAGAAGTCAAGGTCTCTCCAGTGGCTGCTGTGCAGGTCCCAACACCGTATGCCGTCAAGGTCCCTCCATACGCTGAAATCCAGGTTCCTCATTCCACTGCGGTTCAGGTACCTCCAACAGCTGAGATCCAGGTCTCTGCAGCAGCTGCGGTCTAAATACTCAACCGCAGTGGTCCACTGCGGTCAACCTTTTGCTTTAAAATCTTCCATAAATGTCTATTATTGTAATATGTATTGTAAAAATAATCTGTTTGTATTAATTTGCGGTGTACTATTTTTGTCATATAAACATAATTTTCGTACACATTGTGTTTTTTCCCTTTTAACCACATGGGGCTTATAATGAACTGTTGTAATTGCTTCACAAAAACCATTTTTTCTAGAACATATCAGTCCAAAATTATTTTTTTCACACTGCAAAATCCCACCTTAGGCTCACAAAAACCTACTTTCTTAAAAGAAACTCACTAAAACACTGTTTAAACCCACAAAAATCAACTTACCCAAACCCACAAATTGCTTTTGTTTTCTTCACAGATAAAATACTGTTAATAACTAGGTTTAAAGTGAGTTAAAAGCATGTTTTCACTGTGAAGAAAACTAAGAAAGGCGTGCTTTCAGCTCACTTTTCTCTCACTCAAAAAACCGTGTTTAGCCTGCTTATAGCTCACATAAAAAACATACTTTTTACCCACTTAAAACCAACTCCACAGACAGAAGTTGGTCTAAGCATGTTTAAAAAACCTCAAAAAACCAACTTGTAGAAAATCATACTCACTTTAAACCCACTTAAGATAATTAAAAAACCCACTATGTTGGTTTAAAGCGAGTTAAACCAAGATTTAACTCAGAAAAAACCAAGTCGGTAAGCTAAAAAACCAAGTCGGTAAGCTAAAAGCGTGTCTGAAAAACCTGCTTTTAGCACAGTGCAAATACCGCAGAGTTAAACACAGCTGCCTGAAGAAAACTCACTTTAAACCCACTTTAGACGGTTAAAAAACCCACTATGTTGGCTTTAAGCGAGTTAAACCAAGATTCAACTCAAATAAAACCAAGTCGGTAAGCAAAATGTGTGTTTAAAAGACTCGCGTTTTAGCTCGGTGCCAATACCGCAGGGTTAAAACCAGTTTAAAACTGTGTTATAACC
Source organism: Dreissena polymorpha (assembly GCF_020536995.1). Lineage (NCBI taxonomy): Eukaryota > Metazoa > Mollusca > Bivalvia > Myida > Dreissenidae > Dreissena > Dreissena polymorpha. The sequence continues at coordinate 43,142,040 of NC_068362.1, read as the reverse complement.
GGATTTTGCTCACTTTTTTGACAAGGGTAGGCCCAGGAAACGGACTCGAAAGCGTTTATATAAGCCTGAGGCTTTCGATGCAATCTAAGGGCTAAAGCAATTGATTTTATTGACAGAACATTCTTTTTTTATCAACAAGGTACAGTACAGTTCACGCAAAACCAACAAATTCCGCGATCTGCGGAGTTTGACGACATCAAGTGTGCGCGTCTGGTTGCCGCGTCTGTTCGCCGAGAGAAGCCTCGGAATGATGCCGAGGAAATTGTTGGTGATGCGACACTCCGCGAACACTCTTATTAACTATAATTTACCTAGGATAGAAACTGATTACAAGTTCCGAATCATAAAGTTTATTAAATGTAGATAAACTACGTTTGGACATAAACTATCAAAGCCAATCCCCTCCCCGAAAAATAAAATGAATTTGTTTGTAGAACATTATGGGACTGTTAGCGTTGTTGTTTTCAAATTTCAACATGTATTTCACACTGTGACAGTTTTTTCTGTCTTTTTTAAATGCCGCGTATAAAACAAAACCGTGTTCGCACCTAGCTGTAGGATACTGCACCTCGATGAGTGATACTTGCGTGTTTGATAAGGCAAGTAACAGTTTGAAGCCATAAAGAACTCATAACTGATTGTAATAATCGTATTTTCCCAAGTCTCTCGATTCCCCGATACATACGTTTCAACTGTCTCAATCGCATACATGCAATTTCTCCCGTCTTTATCTATTACTCGATAATCTCGCATATGCCGGATTTCCATTTTTAAAAGCAAATTCTGGTTAATATTGATGATAAAAGTGCTCAATTTCTGCATATGCTTCTATTTAAAGATTTGATGAAATAAGCGCCCAATCAGTTGTATTACAACATGCGTTAATCACCTGACATGGTTTGCACTGGTCGTGTACAGCTTTTTTCGGCTTTAAATTTTAGCCACATTTACATAGTGCACGTGAATTAAATGAATTTCTTTGTTCTGAAAAAAAGCGCGCGAAAATTGGCGTGAGTGAATTTATTTGTGAATAAACATTTCATAGCGGGTAAAACATTGAGATCATTAATTTTAATTTCCAATAAAAGTTTCGTTGTGAATTTCAACTAAATTACCGAGGTATGTAGCGAATTACTTGGCATTGAGCTCTTAATAAAATATAATTCAAACACGCTGTATCATTACCGTTACGCTGTTTCAGTTCCTTAATTATTGAAACCATTATTTTATTGTATACTGACTGCACACAAGTGTCATGTACAGTTCATATTCGTCTGCAACGACCAATAAACAACTTAAATCGGGACGGCAGTATTCCCACTGAACACACAGTTCATCACCAGAAGCAATGTGTAAATTTAAATTTAGATGCACATGTACACAAGTTATTTTCTGAAAATCGGGAAGAAGTGAAAGTAATCATTCAAAAAAATAAACCAACATTTGATTTTACTAAAATGGTCAACATTATTTATATTTTTGTCGTCTGTGTATTTTAGCAACTCGATCATATGCAAAAAGATATCGTTTTTGTTTCGATGTTTAAAGCAAGTCTCATTTCCGAGATTAAACTGTGTAAATTTCTTCGATATGTTTACTGACCTACATTGTTTTGACAGAGGACATCCGAATGAAGTATGAAGTATGCAGAAAAGCTGACGAAATGTTAAAACAATCGCAGAATAACAGGGTATTATCTGTATCTGTTTCTTATATTCTTTAATTTGAAATTCTTTTATTTGTTAATTTGAAAATTATTTAACATTTGTTACAGTATACAATCAATATTTGTACATATTTCTCCTCGGCAAGACGCGGCGTGATTTGGCGGATCGATGCCGAGGCAGAAACAGAATGATAATGGGGTGCAGTGTTCTGGTAAAACGAATTGTGATATGTTTACGATTGCTCAATGAACTTGGAACTTTTCGCAAATACCGGTAAACACATTTTACGTGTCAGTTCATATTATACCTAAAGGGGGGTGAAATAAACGCGCCCCCTTTGTGATTTGCATTGCGCCTGGGCGCATTTATTAGGATAAAGACGGTAATCTGGTTAACAACACACAATGATTTAAATGCATGCATGGACAGTTTTCGATTAAAATCTGAATATGTTTCATTTAGTGTTACACACTAGGGAAAAGTTAAAATAATCATGAATAATCTTCAAAAAACAATTATCCCTCACACGCACTGGGTGTTATATGTTCATTAAATGTATTCAAGTGACAACAATTTTGTATTTCAATTTTAGATGGGTAAACAGTATATTAAAATGCAAAAAATTCCCTAAAAGAAAAAAGATTACACACTAGGAAAAAGTTAAAATAATCACGAATAATCTTCAAAAAACCATTATCCCTCACACGCAGTGGGTCTATATTAAAATGCAAAAAATTCACTAAAAGAAAAAAGAGCTCCGCAGTCGCAGACAAATGCCCCCCCCCTCCCCTCCAAACAGGACCTTGACACAGGATTGTTTGCACCAAAACTGACCATAAGAGTTAATCTTGAATATATAAGTGCGACTAAGCCAGTTAAATAAGTTTATAGTTGTTACAAATGCATGCACTTCTGTTTAATCATTGTTATAGTAAACTAGAGCTTTATCGCAGACGTGATGAATACCCCCACATGCCGCATCGACACAGAATATTTTGCATGTTGTCTTAAAAAAAGCAGATGCCATGCTCAAGGTTTAAAACGCACTAAGTGACCCTGTGACCTAGTTTGTGACCTAGCATAGCCCATGTTCGAACTTGACCTACACATCATCTAGATACAACTTCTGACCAAGTTCGGTGAAGCTGTGATGAAAACTACTTGAATTAGTAAGCGGACACCATGCTCAATGTTTAAAATGCACTAAGTGACCCCGTGACCTAGTTTTTTACCCGGCATGACCCATATTCATACTCAACCTATACATCATCTAGATACAACTTCTGACCAAGTATGGTGAAGATCGGAAGAAAACTACTTGAATTAGAGAGCGGACAACATGCTAAATGTTTAAAACGCACTTAGTGAACCCATGACCTAGTTTTTTACCCAGCATGACCCATATGTCAATGTAAAAATGATCGAATAAAATCGATTTATTGTTGTTGGATGAGAAAGTCAGTGATGCTAAATTCTCATTCTGGAAAATCAATGTCGCTGATTAAGTAGATCATTGAAATTACTGAAATTGAGATGACTCGGTATGCAGTCAGTGGTTAATTGAACAAGAAATATCTTTAAAAAAAGATATACGGCGTTGATTGTGGTTTGAGTTTGTGAAAGGTAAAGAGTTCAAAAAATGAGACCAAGGATAGCGAATGTCTTTTTCTGTGCAGTTCTTAGCTGGATCGCACGCAATACGGGATGTTACGCGGAGTTTTCGCGGCTTATTTTACATAATTACATATTGCTGGTCATAAACCTATAGATACAAAACAGAAAACCAAATGAAGAATGGAAGTGAAATATAAACATATGAGTCAACCGGCCACACGCGAAGTACCCGTACATATTTTCAATATTTATACGCGCGTTCTTCGAACAAACCTGTTTTAGTGGTTTGTCGGGCATTGCTTTTTGATTTGATTATTAACAGTATCGAGAATCATCGCGCTCATGCTTAATACATTAGGCAATATGGTGGAATAATTCTTGTAAAATTAATTAAAAATAATATTTATCATGGTATTGTTGAAAACACATAAAGACTATATTATTGACATACCATAATTATATCGCTGAATATCTTCATTTAACATCTTTTGTGGTCTAAAGAAAATCTCAGTTCACCTAGTTCACGGATAGGGTCTATATAATATAACAAACTGGCCACGAATTCAGGTCAGCACATAAGCGTCTTCGGACGCAGCGATGACCTGTAAATAAACCCTGATAACTCGCAGGTTGAAATGCAATGCAGTTAAGTGAGGCCACGCTTCCACTGCTTTTTATACTTTTACATGTTAACATGTTGATAGGAATATGAAAGTCAGTACTAAAATGAGAACATAGCCTTTAAGTAAAAACGCTGTTGCCTCTGAAAATAAAAGGTGGACGCACAAACTGTATTGATGTCGAGATTGAGTGTAAAATTGTTCTATGTATTAAGCCTTTTCATTAGAGATAAAATTGTTTCATGCTGAACACGCAGTAAAACAGTGTTACAAAGACGCGGACATGTTTCCAATGTTCTGATGGTATGCTCATATCAGCCTATGGGATAACTGAAGTGTATTAAATCTGAACTAGCCGCGGGAAATTTTATTTGAATTTTATTGGACAGTTACAAAGGTCAGGTAAGGTAAAAAGCTGGCGTATACAGCAAACGCCGAAAAATGTGTCTATGCAATGGATTTGAATCACTGTGTGTTGTAAACCAGATTATTGCAGTTAACACAGCCATTCCAAGATTGATGTCATCCAACTTTACATAATACGCTGTTTACTGGTTTATATGCCTTTTTACCTGAATAACGCAAATGTAACGACTGTCATCAGGTTGTAAAACTAGTGTAATATGTCACTAGATTATCAAGTAAATGCAAATGGGCTAACGGCTCACTGAAAGTTAGTAAATTGAACTACATTCTTATTGTACACTTTTATAAACATGTTGATGGACTTCAATGCTGTTTTGACATCAACCTAACGACACTGCAGACCAGCTTTAACACGATTGTTCTTGATCTTTGAAGAATTTCGGACTTTTTTCCAAAACCAAACTGTTTGTATAAAGGGTGAGTTATTTAAGCTATCTATTAATTTAGTGTATTTTTTTATTTGAAAAATATCCCACAAGAAAAATACGCTATGATTTTTAGCAGACACTTTTTCTCTGTATTTACTTGCAGTGACCTCGAACAATGACATCTAGCAGGGTTTTTTTTAGAAAAAGGGGAAGACGCTGGACGCTGGGTAAAAGGGGAAAATCGAGCGCGAAAGAAACATATTTGGGGAAAAAATAAAAACTGTTCATTTCAATGTCTATAACTCGCCTACAGACTTCAGGTTTTTTTTTTAGAAAAAGAGGCATGTGTCTGACCTTTTTGTTCTTAAACACATGAACATGTATGATATTAAAGTCAAAGTCCTAAATAAAGTTGCAGGGGTAGATCTTATAATGGGAAATGTTTTCAACTGGGGCCGGGGATGTCAATATTGTGATTTCAATTTCATGATGAATGGGTTGACGATCAAGATCTGCTACAGTATTGGAAGGGAAAGGTGCGGCAGCTGCCGAATGTCTACTTTCACTTTCACAATAATCCGACAGTATTAATCGATGTGGATTACATGTACCTCCGAATCCTGCTGGGTTTCAACGGTTTTTGATGATTCATTCTTAAAAAATGCGCCAACGCAATTAATATTTTCCGAGTCCGAACGTTTTTTTTTTGTTCGTGTATGAACGCCAATTGTGAGACTTTTTTCTGTTTTAACGTTTATATCTTGGCTTTCACATTACCCGGATGAAAATTTGACTGGTTTCCGGTAATTAATTGACGAAACAACCTTCTCGCGCAAGACGGGAATCCAGTAAAATAGTCACATGATTAATACGATTAGTTGCCCGGTTTCCATGACATAATTTAAGAGCTATATATAGAATCACTGGGATTCCCAGATTTGAGTGTTCGTCGGGAGTGAGAGAGAGAGAGAGCGAGATCGTTGTACATGGTACAAATTGGATAAGTGTCGACTTCCCAAAAGAAAAAAAACATTTCTTTGAGTGTAAAATATTATATTTTGGTGAAAAATTATATTTTTGGAGGGGCAATGGTAGTTTTAGGGGAAAAATTCTGAAAGGGGAAGACGCCGAATATCGGCGTCACTTTCTTAGTAAAAAAAAAACCTGCATCTAGGCAATGCGCCGTATACACAATCAAACGTTTAACAAGGAGTGGAGTTTGGAAAAACTTAATGGAAACAAAATTTATGGGATCCATGGACTTTTTGTGATATATTAGTCATTGTAAAAAAATAAATCAGTACATAGTACATCTGCATTTACACGTTATTGAAAAACTGATAAAATAAAAATACCATTGGCAAACTTGTACATCCAAATAAGTGTGAGGGCTTAAAAAAAGTAGCTGGCATTTACAATGTAGTTGAGTCTAAACCAAGCTAACAAGTCTTGTTGTATCTATGGAATCAATCAGACATTGACAATGACAAGGAAATGAGCTACACATTGATGTGCACCTTACACAATGGTTAATGTGATGTGCCGGCCTGATACCAGGGGTGGCGAAATCTAAAAAAAACTATACTTGTCCACGGACAACCATTTAGGAAATTTAACTTGTCCGTTGCTGAACTACACTTGTCCGTTAATGTTTATATAAATTATAAGCGCATTTATTGATTAATGTAAAACAATGTGGACTATACCAAAATGAGTATGATTTGCTAGTTGTGTATATAGTTGTATTTCAATAGTACATTCATTATAGCAGTATATAATAAACAATATAAAGACTTTCTAAAACTTTTAATCTTGCAAAGCTAGTGTTATTAAAACATGTGTTGAACATAAGTAAATCTGTGAGCCAAGTTTCTTGAAAAGTTCTGGTGCGTTTACTTAGATCATATTTTTTATCATAATCTTTCTTTTTCTTTTGGAGGTGGACTGCTCAAAGCTTCCGGTTTCTGCTCCGTTGTTGAAGATTTAAAAAGCCTAAATGTTCCATTTTTTACCATTAAAGTCGTCTTAAATAGCAAGGTAGACCGTGTTTTGATTATCTTACTTTGATACTTTTTATTTCCGTCTGATTGTAATAATAAAGAAACCAGTCTGTACACTGTCTAACAGTCGGGCCGAATGTTTAAAATGCGGCATGCTCCTGGTCTCTTATAGAATAAGGGAGATCACTGCGAAGGAGAGTGCCCGTATTTTAGCTTGATTGCTCAGCAAATAGCACTGACAATGTAATCGCATGTCAACATACTATTTTTAAAACTTAATTATGGCTTTAATACAATGTTTTTTTTTGTATACCTGGACCCAATTTTTAAAAAACGTGTTGTCCACGGACAACTTAATTGAAAAAAATCAGTTGCCCAGACAAGCAAATGTACGACTCGGGCAACATTTGATTTCGCCACCCCTGGATACAGAGAGTAATCTGGTTAACACCTATTTAAGGAATTTAAATATGCCTCATTAACTAAACAACTTCACAAAGGTTATTGTACCTTAATAGCAATTTAACAAACACTCAAACAGGAGTTGTGCCTATTCAATGCTTTACAGGATTGAGATCTTAAGACGCGATTCTACCAATTGATTGTGTTTATCTAGAAATCCACACCAATTATCATCAAAACCTGACTTAATATGTATGTTTATGAAAACGTTCTAAAAATTTTATCTGAAAAATCAGGAATACTGATTGCCAAACACTAAAATGATGTTATCTTAAACAAGATGCGTTTGTGAAACACAATGTCCCCCCTATATGATGTTTGACCTTGTAGGATGACCTTGACCTTGACCCTTCACCACTCAAAATGTGCAGCTCCATGAGATACACATGCATTTCAAATATAGAATTGCTAGCTTCAATATTGCAGAAGTGACATTACATGAGCAATTTTGAATCATATATTTTACCTTGAAGGATGACCTTGACCTTTCACCACTAAAAATGTGCAGCTCCATGAGATACACATGCATGCCAAATATCAAGTTGCTATCTTCAATATTGCAAAAGTATTCATAAAATAAGCGATTTGGGCCACATATATTTGACCTCTGACCTTGAAGAATGACCTTGACCTTTCACCACTCAAAATGTGCAGCTCCATGAGATACACATGCATGCCAAATATCAAGTTGCTATCTTCATTATTGCAAAAGTACTCATAAAATGAGCGATTTTGGCCACATATATTTGACCTTTGACCTTGAAGGATGACCTTGAGCTTTCACCACTCAAAATGTGCAGCTCCATGAGATACACATGCATGCCAAATATCAAGTTGCTATCTTGAATATTAAAATACTGCAAAAGTGTACATTAAATTAGCGATTTTGACCCATATATTTGACCTTTGACCTTGAAGGATGACCTTGACCTTGAGCTTTCACCACTCAAAATGTGCAGCTCCATGAGATACATATGCATGCCAAATATCAAGTTGCTATCTTGAATATTGCAAAAGTTATTGCAAATGTTAAAGGTGGCGCAAACAGACAGGCAGACAGACAGACAGACCAACCAACAGACAGGGCAAAAACAATATGTCCCCCACTACTATAGTGGGGGACATAAAAAGCTTTTATGTATTGAGTCCAAAACCAATTTAATCCTTACAAATGAGTTCGTACACAATACACATATTGCCATTTCCTGAACATAAAGTTTTACTATCACCTTGAAGGCAATATGGTATATTATAGATCCTTTTAGTTATTCGCATTAACTACTGTCAGAGTTGTGTCCCTTTGCCGGTTGTGACGTCATTTTGTGATGAAAATCCACCAGAAAGAAAATTATAAGTACCTCTGAAAACAAATCAACGTCTTCTGAACTATATACATATATAGTTCATTTAAGTACCATGAAGTGTGAAATAAACATTAGACATTCTGCTCTACGGCCATTGGTGTCAACCCTAATTTCATGTACGTACATGTATTACCGTAATAACTCTATGTTTTCGGACACTTAAAAATATTTAAAAAAATTTGTGTTCGAAAAATATTTACAAAATACAGGTGTCCCAAAACTTAGAGTCGAACATTGAAATGTTAAAAAATAGTGTCAATTGTATCAACGACTACAGGTAATAGCATTTGCTTGTAAAATACCATGCCGTATAGGATATATTAGTTACATTTATATATGTTTGCAATGCATTTTAAATAATTTTAAATGCTTAATTTATTTCAAAGAAAGTTACTACAAGCTTTTAAATTGACCAACGAGTTCAAAGATGAGCATGTGATGTACCGATACTTGCTAGTATGAACCTGTAATTAACGCTTTGCTACCTCTTACCTCAAATTATATGGAACAAAGATATATAACCTTAAACATACTGCTTCCTTAAAACGGCATCAATACAAATGCTTTCGGGCAAAACCATTGCTTTACACCGGTGTACAAGGTTATTTACCCAATAAAGCGAATGTAATGGTCCGTTGCCCTCAACATGAACCTGCCAGGTTTAATGATGTTAATCTGGTTGAAAAACCCCATGATTGAAGTATCATTAAATATCGAAAACAGGACCGAAATTTGGTAAAATAGCGCTGTAAAATATACTGTCCGAAAACTTAGAGACATTAATTATGGACGAAAACATGTGTGTCCGAAAATTGAGAGTCACAAAAAATAATTAATTTTGCTAAAAAGGGTTGTCCAAAAACATAGAGTAATGACGGTACTACATTTTGAACTTAAATGCAAACATTTTGTAAAAATGTCAAATATTAAAAAAGCGCCTCGTGAGTTATTTTCCGAAAGTTTATAATGCTAATGGTATTGATCATTGGCATCATATGATTTGTTGGCTTCTTTCACAACTCTGGGAACATGACCTTTACCATTTAAAATAAGAAACTAAGTGTCAATTTACCCCAATTTGAGAAAAAAGTATCAGTTATAATTAATGAATTTTCTTGGTAATGCTGTTTATTAGAACATAATATATGTGAAGTAAAGCCAATCAGGAGAAATGGCCATTTAACTTACAAGTCCTTTTAACGCTGAAAACTTATACCTATACACTTTCAAAACTGATACTATTTATATGTAATTCTCTGACTGGAGTGATAAAAAATAAGTTTTGCTATTGGGACTATATCAAATAATTGCTCTTAAATCAGCTGAAACAGACCTGTTTACCCTACCGATTGCTTCTCAGTAGTTTGGAGGGCATCTCTCAGTAGTTTTGGGCTGTTGTCAGTAGTTTTAATTTTTACAATCATTTAGAGCATTAAAACAGCATGACTGGGTCACATATCAATAAAAACGGTACATAAAGCATAAGATGAATTTACTTTCTATTAATAAAATCTGTTTATCACGTTATACTGTTATTATTCAGTGGATGTGCACACTGCCCTTCTAAACAACACCAAACAAAAGATTTCACATTGTGCTAACTGCACTGTTAACACAACAAATTACACATCTTTAAAAAAACTAACTTTTACATACATGATACAATGTTACACTCAACTTTAAAATGAACAAAAATTGAACACAAATTAATAAACCCTGTGTCTGATTAACCCATTACTAATTCCTCAGGGAATGGGTTAATTAGCACAAATATATGTTCATTATATAAAACATATATATAGGATCTGGCACGAGTTGTCATATCATACCATATTTTATTAAACGAGTTCAGGAATTTTGTTAGTAAGCGAGCCTTTGGCGAGCTTACTAAATAATTTCCTTGACGAGTTTAATAAAATATGGTATGATATGACGAGTGTCAGATCTTTTTTATCACATGTTTTTAAATGAGCAAATTAAATAAATATTTACGCAAACATAATGATAAGTCCCGAATGTTGTTTACATTTCGTGACGTTATTTGACGTTGCAACGTCATTTCAGCAAAATAACAAAAGGCGATTGGGCAATAAACGAAAACTGAGCCAATGAAAACGCTTAAAAATGTTGTATTTCACATGTGTAATATAACAAAATATGTAATGGTTGTATTACATGGGAAACAGGGTATAGCATATGATAAATGATCATGATGCCACTGGCCTTAAAATAACATCAAAATGCACTATTCTTTCAATGATCTGTAGTATGCCCCTTTCAGTCTTTTGAGTTTGTCTCTGTTTTGCTCAGCATTGGATGCCAAATAGACCTGTGTTTAGTTTGTTAGTCCCAGGGTTGTCAGAGGATTGCCCTACCTCAGTGATAGTAATCATCTTTTGTAACTGTTGAAGAACGGTCTCAAATGATGAGTTGATGAGATAAATTTGACAATTCCTATAACATATTATCAGCTTCAAACAGTTCAAACCATTACCACTACATACATTTTGACACCATTTTTTGAGAGCCATTAAAATGCTAAATTAATTGGTACCATAAAAGACTGGGTACAACATTCACATAGATGATAGAGATTGAAGCTGTAGTTGGTTTCAAATAGCTTATTACCAATTGTAAAAAGAGCTGTACCTCATAAAATAAACTTCATGCATGTTTTTTTTAAATTATAACCTACTTTGAGCGATTTTCAAATCGGGAAAAATAACTTTCAGCGTTTTATTCAAGGTCTTCTCCGTTGATAGAGACAAGTTGTTCTCTGAAATTAACTCGCACATAATAACCTCCGCATTGGTGGTTTTCAAGTCATTCTCCAAGCTAGATCCTTGCATTATAGTGGAAATGTCTTTATTTGAAGATTTGATCTTCCAATTAATGTAGCTCTGCGAGTCAATGTGTCGCTTGCAGTCATTTTTTCCTCCATGACCGCACGAAAAATCAACGTTACATGTTGAACAGTGAACGCGTTTCCTTTTTAGGACGGCCCGAGGCATTGCCAGTATTCTCTATAGTTCTCTTTGTACTTTCGAAAGTTTGTTTTAGCAACTCTTTGAAGTGTCAATATCGGCGTCTGATTCTGTACCACGCCGTTTGGAAGAACTCGCCATGTTTAAAATGCCAACATCCGGGTCACTGAAAGTATGCATTGTCCCCGGGAGGCTTGAATTTTAACATTTCTTACTATGCAAGCGCCAAAATGATTATGATTGATGAATTGCCGACAATGACCAAAAATAAGCGAAAGTACGATTAAAAACCGAAATTTGACCATTTTGAGCGACAGATCCGTAGTTTTACAGTACAATCCGTAGTGCGTAGTTTAGCCAAAGAATCCGTAGTAACTACGGCGAATCCGTAGAAGTAAACAGGTCTGCTGAAATAAGAGCTGTCACAAAAGGATGACAAATGCCCCCAATAAACGCATAGATAGAAGTTATGAGCATGTTTTGAAACCAAAACGCAGATTTTCGAAACCAAAGCGCGGACCCTAAGTTCAAGGTTAAGGTCACAGGGGTCAAATAAGACTTTTAAAGACAGTGGTGTGGTTCCTGTGCACAACAATCTTGTCAAGGTTTCACAATATTGTTATTAAAGATAAACTTAAATAGTGGTCGATTCCTATTAATTTGACTTCTTATTATGACATTGACCTTGCAAATAGCCATTTACTTTTTTGTGCACCATAAATCCTGTCATACTTGCACTATTCATTAAAGGAATGTTATAGAACTGACTAGACATGCACCTCATTTGATTTTTTACAAGTTTATGCTTAAGTTTACGGAGCGGATATTCATGTTCGTGTTAAAGACAAAATATGTGTCCATTTTTAGAGAGAATAAGCTCAACTTATCAAACAGCTTTTTTTTAAATATATTCATAAGATATGAATCTTCAAGTCTGCATTATCTGAGTCCCGGTTTTGACCAAGAGTTTGTTATTGTGGAAGTGTATCATTAACCTAATCAACTCAAATGCTAGTTCTTCTGTGATCTTCTGTTATCTCTTATTCAAATCAGACATTACAAACATCATGGCAAGTCATTCAGTAAACACCCATTCAGAGTATTTTGTTTTCTTCAAAACTAATTAACATAATACAAATGCAGGGAAGTTATGTAGCGTTATCGTGGTTTAACAAACACTCAACCAGAAAGATTTATTTCAAAGCTTTACATGATAGACATCTAAACGCGCAATCGGAATATTTCAAAATAAGATAGCAAACCACATGAAACAAAACCTGCCTATCCATAAACTCAAATGACAGCTTATGCGAAATGTTATCTGAAAAATCAGGAAGTTAATATAAATTCCTTTAGTTGAATGTTTTGGGACCAAACACACTTAGATGTTCGCTTGCTTATGCGAAAGGCGTGGAATGCTCAGAACATGGTGGTAAAGTGATTAATTGTGTGAGTACCCTACCAGTGCACCTTGATAACGTTATAAAGTGAAGATACAGTGAACATATATATTAATACATACTGCCCTCAGCGGTACTAATACAAAGCTCTTGATCAGGAATGACCAAACAAGTACTGTTTAAAAAGCAGTTAACAAAAAAATTTAAAGAAGCATTGTAACAAATTGCGCCAATAAAATGTAATAAAAGATTACCTGATCATTACCATTATTTCAATGAAGTTAAAACTGATGCAAGTGTTTATAATAATTAACTTTTAATGTGTTAAATGCTACAATTATTATGCAGTACATCCCACACTTTAAATAAATGTTGCCTCTTCATGCACTAAACAAATACACATTTGAACATTGAACACTTTAAAGGGGCATTTTACCATTTTGGTAAATTGACAAAAAAAAGAAAGATATTTGTGAGGAAACAGTAATACTGAACATTCATCATGCTCTACAATATCCATTATATGCATCTTTTGACGATTTAAAAACCTGAAAATTATAGAGTTGCAACGCGAAACGATTGAATAATTTGGAGAGTTCTGTTGTAGTTGTTATATTGTGTGAAAAAAGAATTGCTTATATAAAGTATAAAATACATCTCGCATTGTAAGAGCACGGATGGCCGAGTGGTCTAAGCAATAGACTTTTAATACAGGGGTCAGTGGTTCGAGCCCAGTTGAGGGTTACTCTTTTCTTTAATTTTATTCTTGTTTTTTTCTGGAGCTTTTTAGAGTCAATGTTTACATTTATCAATATAAAGCATTCAATGACAAACTTCGATACATGCCTAAATCTGTGAAAAGACCCCTTTAAATGGGCATAATTAGTTGCCAACTGATACAATTTTCAGAAGTTCTTACCAATTTACATACATATATAGCAGCCCTTTTTTCTGTCGCATTAACTTCAAAAGCTGTAAATTTTCTTCAGTAAATGAAGTTTTTCTTGTTGAAGCAGACAGTTTTTTTGGGAGAAAATTTAAATCAGAATCAATATCAGGGAGGTAACCAATTATCACCCAAATAATTCTTCTGTCTATCATAAATAGCCTTAGTTTAGGAAACCAACTCATCAAAAACAGAGGGTACCTGATCGAAAATTTGTATCTTTAAGACGTAAGCGGCAGTTTAGTTTCACGCAAATTTGTTTTTACTGTTCCACCGGTTGCAAAATATGTGTATGCTTTTTCGGATAGTCGTTTAAAAACGGGATGTATGTCAAATAAGGGAATAATACCAAAATAAAAGTATTATGAAGCAATGACAATTGATATTCAATGTGTAGCCCCTAGGCTTAAAAATTAATCGGAACACTTATAATTTTAATTTCTCAGATATTATGGCTTATTATACCAACTTCCATGAAGTGTTGTTTGAGATCATTTATTTATAGAATACCTAATGAATTAAAATCATGTATCCACGACGTCTCGGCCATCTGTGGGTGGGGTTTTATCTTGCCGCACATGCAGATATGAGAATATTATTTATATTTTTATAACATTTTTTTTTATCTCGGACCAATTTTATTAGAAAAAAAAATGTTTTTTTGGTTAGCAATTGATTAAAGGAAACATTGATATTGTTAAATGTTCTTTTCTATTTTTGTGACACGTTGAATTCTTAAGACGCGACATGCAACCATGTGTAGCAAACAGGAACATGATAAGGCTCGTATTATGGAATTGGAAACACCATATACATGTATATATTAGCAATTCTTATGAAAATAAATATCGTTATTTTAAATGTTTTATGCAAGTCTGTTTCCGAGAGCATATATGGGAATAAACTGTGTGAGCAATTCAATATGTTAACAGCTATACATTCATTGTTTTGACAGACGACACGTGCTTATCTTAAGTTTGTTTCTGGTAATACACAGGATATTGGATGTTCGGGGCTTGATTGGATAATAAAACAAAGACGCAGTCGGCGGTTTTCAGTAGAACTTTTGTACTTACCAACTAAATCGATAGTGCACATGCTTATCTAACATTTAGGGATCATCAATACGGGTCCTAGCAACTTCCACGGACCAAAATACACAGCCCGTAGGTTACTTTCAGTAGCACACGTGGTCAGAAACTAACAAGTTCCAGTAATAAAGCACAGAGATTATTATCTGAAAAATTGCACGAGGTCCGAAATTAAACAGAATGCCACTAAATCAAACCATTCACAGCCTAATTTTAAGTGTAACAAACTATGTTTGAAACATTTAAAATAACGATAATTCCGAATGATCACGGCTTCCATTTTCAAAAGTATATGCCGTTCAACATTGCTTGAGAAATAGTAAAGACAAACGTTTGCTATTGTTCCATCAAATGAATTTTACGCGCTACTATTTTATTAAATAGATCTAGCAGCCCAATCGGGATTGGAGACGCGTACATCATCTGAAGCAATGTGTAAATTTAAATTTAGATGCACATGTAAAAGTCATTTTCTGAAAATCGGGACGACGTAAAAGTATTCATTTTACAAATAAACCATTTGATTTTATTCAAATGGTCAACATTTTTTATATTTTTGTCGTCTGTGTATTTTAGCAAGTTTTATGCAAATATAATATATAATATTATATCGTTTATTTCAACGTTTAAAGCAATTCTCGTTTCAGAAATTATCCTATGTAAATTTCTTCGAGATGGTTACTGACCTTCACAATCATTGACAGATGACATCCGATGGTAATTGTATGAAGTATGCAGAGAAGCTGACGAAATGTTAAAACAATAGGGTAGAAGTAAAAATATCAGGTTATTTTCTGTACCCGTTTCTTATATCCGCGAATTATCGCCGACGGCCTCGGCATGATTCTGAGTGAATACTTGTTGTGGCTGCGGAGAAACTTTGAGAACAAAAGAATCTGTAGCCGCAAACTTTGTTGGTTTTGCGTGAGCCGTACTGTACAATTGTTATTTTAACAAATAAAGATATTGTTTGGAATCAGGATTCGACATTCAGCAAGTACGGTGTTTACTTTCATATTGGAATACATTTTCGCGATATAATGTGATCGTCAATAATAATGACATTAGTTAATAAGTTGAAATTTAAATATAGTAGTCAACGCCAAATCACGGCGATTCGTGGTGTTTTGCGATGATTCAACAGCTGATCTTTATCGCGAGATGGTCGCAGTGAAATCACGGCGGAATCACCGCGAATCATTCGTAGAGTGTCATCTCGGTGAATCACCGAAATTTGCGGAGAATCACCGCGATTTGCCACGTTGGCCCAAACGCGGTGATCGGTGATTTAGGCAAAAATCGCGGGCCGCGTGTAACATGCAAACGTTTTTTTGTTGTATATACATCTTTCACAAACTGTGAACATAGAAATATTTTGCATACATATGTTCATAGCAATTTCAATAATCTGTTACCGCATATCAATATATTTATGCATACAGTACAGGCAACGTGTACTTTGACAAAAACGCGTGTCCGCAGTGTTCAATTTTCCCGATGGGTGACATTTCGCGGGGGACAGACACGCTACTGACGGCGGTGTTCGATGAACACCCGAAATCGCCGCAATTGCACGCTATTGTTAACGGGAACACTCGTGATTACCGCGATGCTGCGCAGCCACTGTAAACACCTGTCTGCGAGGGTCATTCACGCGTTTTAAATGTACATGTACATGTACAAAATAAAATCATATACTTCATGTACATGTAGATATTATGTGCACATTTATGCGTACTTAAACTCGGGCAGTATGTTAAGTCGGAAACTGAAACTAAACGTTAAGATGATCAATACGATTAACTTTTATGGTGTTAATCAATGCAATTGCCCTTTTTGTTTTCACAAAACTGGGTTTCATTTCTCCCGATTTCCAGAAAATGACTTGTACATGTTGCATGAAATCTAAATATGGCGTGTTATAGCGTGTTTGATTTTTATTTTATTCAAATGAAATGTCAATTCCAAATCATTCGCGAGCTTCCCCGGTACTTGAGAAGAACTTCACTACGAAACTTTACATCGAAATTAAAAGATCCCAATGTTGTCTGCGCTACGAAGATTTTGTGTAAAAAATAAATACACCCGCGCCAATTTTTGCGCGCTTTTTATGGTTCAGAACAAAGAAAATGAAAATATCATGGGCATATATACATGTATTTATTTGTGGCTACAATTTTTAACAGAACATGAACTCTACACAACGCGCGCACTAGGCGTCAGGTTATTTACAAATGTTGAAATTCACCTGTTCTGATTGGGCGCTTATTTCATCAAATCTTTAAATAGAAACATATGCCGAAATTCATTTGATAGTTTAGAGATATGGCGAACGTTTGTGATTTTTGCATTTCTATCACACTTTAATCGTCAACATTGACCAGAATTTGCATGAAATCGGAAATCTAGGGAGTATCGGGTAATGGACAGAGGCGGGAATTTTAGCATGTATGCGGTAATCGATTGTGATTGTTCGTAATCGTTGTTAATTTTTTAAACACCAAATGACACCTATAACATTCAAACGCACGGTAGATTCTTTCTGCAAATTGGTACCGACCTACGTTTATGTTTAATTATTTTATTTCTAGCGAACACGATGAACACCGCGGTATATAGATATTATGGGTCAGCGGTGATTCACGGTGTCCACTTTATGGAAAACGGCCCCCCGCGAATATTTGATCTGAACACCCATCGCGGGGGTCGTTTGGTAAGTGAACACCGTAAAATGAACACCGCGACGAGTGGCGTTTGTCAAAGTAAACGTTGCCTGTACTGTACCAATTGAATGCCGTGAAATGGTAAAGTCTTGTCAATAATAACATCTTAGACCGTTGATATGCCCCTTTAAGTGTATTCAATTGTGTCTTGTTTTAACTTGAAAATGTAATTAACCCAACTTTAATGATTTTGATACATATAACTAATTATTTGTGTTTCCATTTAAATTTAAAACTACATTTGCATTGGCATACAGCAATACATTGATCAAGTCATGTAAAGAATTACAATTAAATAACGTTGATATGCCCCTTTAAATGTATTCTATACATCTTTTTGGGGGGTGTGGGGAGGGTTGTAAAGTCTTAATTTTACTGATCTTGCTACACATAATGTGTGTTTTCATTTACATTTAAATCTACTTTTGCATTGGTATATCGCAATATATTGGGCAAGCCATGCTAATAATTACAATTAATATCGCCGCTATGCCCCTTAAAATGTACAGTATAAATCTTGTTTTCAGTATTAACCTACTTTTTAAAATTTTGACAAAATCTAGATAAGGCATGTAAAAATAAAAATGACTTGTGTGCGTTTTGTTAATTTTCATATGTAATTTTTTTGTTGTTTTCGTAGTTGTTAAAAAGTAATAAAAAAACATTTGTCATTCAATTGATTTTGTTTTAAGAAAAAAATTGCAATCAAATTGAACCAGTATAATATATTTTGAGAGAAATAGAGGTTGTTTTTTAACAGTGTTCTCTTTAATTTACTACTTTTTTATGGTATATTACCGGATTTGTTAAAATGATTATGCTAAAATAGGCGTGTTGTTAAAGTGTGAAAAAAAATTAACAACACCGGTTACCCATGATTTGTATTTTACTTTTCTATGCACAAAAGATGGTTCTAGATAAATACCAAAAATTATCAAATTCTAGATATAACAAAATTTTCATTAAAACTGCACCATACGTCCTTAAATAGCATCGACCAAGTGGGCATGCTAGTTTAAACCACGCATACATTTTAAAGAAATAATAGCTTAACTGTTTTAATGCTGGTCCTTAAAGGGGCCTTTTCACAGATTTTGGCATTTTTTAACTTATTCATTAAATGCTTTATATTGATAAATGTAAACATTGGATCGTAAAAGCTCCAGTAAAAAATCAAGAATAAAATTAAAAAAAGGAAAAGAACATTGCCCGGAGCAGGTTTCGAACCAGTGACCCCTCGAGTCCTGCCAGAGTCCTGAAGTAAAAACGCTTTAGCCTACTGAGCTATTCCGCCGAGTACACACGCTTGACGTATCTTATACCTTATATAAGCAATCTTCGTAGTTTCACAAAATTTAACGACAAAAACAGAACTCTCCAAATTATTCAATCGTTTCGCGTTGCAACGCTTTATAATTTTTAGGTTTTAAAATCGTCAAAAGATGCATATAATGGCTATATTAGACCATGGTAAATGTTCAGTATTACTGTTTCCTCACAAATATCATAACTAAAACGAAAATGTGCGAATCTGAAACAACTTTTTTCAATTTTGTCAATTTACCAAAGCGTGAAAAGATCCCTTTAAGACTGCATTTATAAATGTTCAGTTAAATTTGGCAGTTGTGGGCCTTATTGTGTGAACTATAAGGCAATAATATATTTTGTGTTTTTTTGCTAATAAATGCATGTGATTGTTGAAGTTTGTGTAAAATTAAACAGCTATGGAATACAGTTTGTACACATACTGACATTCACAAGTCTATTAAATATGAAATGTTTCCAATAGGACCAGATTGACTTGGGGCTGCTAACTTGTTCACATTCATGTTTATCTCTCTTTGAAATAGGTGGCAAAATTTAAAAATGAAAGGTTACAATCTATTTCTGAAATGACAAGTTGCGATGTATAACGGAGTTGTTTAGTGTTAAGTCAATTTTTAACTCGCAATGGTTTGTAAGAAGCATCATACAGTTTTTGCAAAACTGATTTTGTTACTTGCATTGTGCAAGTTTCAATTAAGAGCCCTGGCTAATAACTTCCTCAACACACACTGTAATTGTTAAATTGTTATATCTGCATTATTCATTTAAAGAAAAAGTTGCTGTACATTCTTAACAACTTGTTATGATACATTCTATGCTCGAATGTGTACCAGTACAGATGAACATGAAGCAAAAGGATTTTTATCATATTGACGCATGTGCGCAGCGGGTAATCAGATTATCACATTCAATCGAAGCAGTGTTTTTTTCAGCGTATTGGGAAGATAGCCCATGGCTTTGTAATTGGGAATTTTATCGGCATTTTCAAGAAATTGGGAAAATAAAATGGGATTTAAAACCACATGAATGAGTTCAACATCTTTAATCACAAACACCACACAAACATCATGATCAACAGTTTTCCACATAATAAGTTCACACAAAGTCTTCAGTCACATCAGGCACCATTTTATTAGGAGGCTCATCATCTTTTCCTGAAGAACGAATGCTTTCAAAATGTTGAATATCAGTCAGCACTTTGCTTTCGGAAATCAATGATGACGATGCAAACAAGTCACTTGTTATTAAATTACTATCATTAACAATGGAAGGAGTTTCAATGGGAGTACTTTAACTTTTTGACGATGTTTGTTTATTTAATGACGCTTGCTTAAAAAAGTCAACAGTTTTCGTTAAGCCGCCAGGTTTTTGATTAGGAATCTTTTTCACGTAATATTTCGTATTGTGCAACATCTTTGTTTTCCATTCAGCCGAATCACAAAACGCTTGAATTTCATCGCAAATATAATAAGCGCCTAAGCAACACGGAGAATAGCGTGCACACAAATAATGCCGACGTTCTCCAAATTGAGGTTAAGTATAAAACCCGTACGAAACAGGATCGGACTACGCTTAGTTAAAAAGCGAAATTGTTGATGTCATTAGCGGTTTTTTTTCCAGTTGAGAATTGTTTGGCAAATTTTGGGAAAAAAGTATACTTTTTGCGATTGGGAATATAGCCGAATTTCGGCTGTGAAATCTGGCCCCAAAAAAACCCTGCGGAGGCAATTTTACCCCGCTGATAAGATAACAGCATTAACACCTTGAATCAGTTGTGGTGTAAGTAAAAAAAGTTTATTTGTGCATTCTGTTGATATTTCTATCATGAAATAAATGAAACACTAGTTAAATGCCCCGTCTTGTATATTTCTTTATAAATTTTAATGGTAATCATACCTGGTTTTTAGTTTTTTTTATCATTGTTCACATTGATTATTATAATCATAATCTTGAATTATGTAACTTTACTACCTTCTTTGCATATGTTTATGTTACAAGAGGTGGCCTCCACGTGGCAAGAGCTGGGCAACATTTCATTATGTTGGAAAACCACCTCATATCTCAGGGTCTTCCCCAGGCCATTTAAGCGCCCCTTTTCGGGGGCGCTTGAATTTCGAAATCAGAGTCCCCGGGGAGCTTGAAATTTTCCGATCAGTGTATTCTTCAGTAAAAGAAAGTGGAGATTGTCCAAAAAAATCAAGGTTTCCCTATCAGTGTATCAATATTCCCTGTTTTAAAAGAGCACTCGGTGCCTACTTTCACAAGTAATCGCCATAAACACCACATGGGGTAATGGATAATCCACTGATAAGAGAATAGCATGACGCGCGTATCGATTATTCTAGCCACATTACACGGTCATTTAAATGCTGACAAGGATGTATCTGGTAACTTTCCAGTTGTCAAACTGTGAAGTTAATCGTCCAATCGGTTACGCGAATGCTTATGAGGGCGGGGTTAACTATCGACCATTATTTTTGATTGACGTCGGGCATGAAGAAAGAGTTTATCGCAGCTTGATTAGCAAGTAGCATTTGAGTAATATAAAACCGGTAATTAGTACAGTACAGAACATTAAAGACGGTTTCGGGCATCATCATCACACCTTTTTACTGTAAACAAGTGTTACCTATGACTCATAATTAATACGAGAAATTAATTGCAAGTGGTAAACAATTAAATATTATAGCGGTTACAATTATGTGATAACAATTTATTTAATTCCAGTACATGTATATTTCAACATGTCCATTTATAGAACGGATTCACCTCGTTTTTCTGACATTTATTCGACACGTAATGCGCTTTAACAAATTTTCGTTGAATTAATTACGCACACTTGTAAATGTTTCGTCCGATAATCGATAGTCAGAAGACTGATGATGGCAACCGGCCGTGATCCTCGTGGACAACGTGAATTTTATGCATAATTCCGTCAAAACATTTATTCGACTCGTAAAGTGTGTAAACAAATTATCGTTGAATTTATAACGCAACGGTTAATATTTGTTGGAATCTCATATGGGAATAATTAAATTTGTAATCCGAAACCCATTACCGTAAGTAGATTTTAACGCGTTTTTAATCCGAAACACACTTTCGAATGTAAATGTTACCGCAACGTTAAATATTTTTGCTTCAAATTAGCAGTGCAAATTTATTTTGTGTCGAATCTTTTTCGAAATTAAAAAGAGCGCGAAAATTATGCAGCATGTACAACGTCGCGTCTATTGCATACAAATGGCGTGTATTGAGCGTTTTAACAAGCACACAACAGGTCAGGGGATTGACGCATATTCAGAGGCAATATTTCATCAAATCTTTAAATAGTCACTTAAAAAATGGCAAGGTTTGCGTGAAAGAAATAACTGAAAGCTTTTATCGTAAATATTTACCAGAAAGAGATTGATAAAAACGGAATAAACGGGATTATCGGGTAATAAATAGAAACTTGAAAAATAGTAAGTATACAGTAATAGAATCGGGTTGAAAGGGATGTATTAGGGAATCGTTCGAGTCGGGATTACTATCTGTGCGGAAAAGTTTTAAAACAATTAAGCAATATAAAAAAATATATTTTTAAATGACTGGGGGATTTTTTTTTGAAGAGTCATAGCGCACCAAATGACGTCTTTTGACGCTGTTTTTCATTGAGTTATAACGCACCACAGAACGTGAATTGACACGTTAAATTAAAAAAAAATCAACGTCGGGAGGGGACACCCTTCCCGAACCCATCCCCGGGGCGCCTGAACAAATTCCTGGGGAAGGCACTGTATATAGAGAAAGAAATTGAGTGCTTTTAGGTGATTCTGTGCTGACTAGGGAGTGCCTTTCGGTTGCCATAAAATACTAGTGTGCTTTATATTTAAACGTAAATCAATATTTAATGAAGTCATTATTGACAAAAATACATACATCTTTGCAATCCATTAAAAACGGCCCTTATAGCTTACTTTCATGTATATATAGAGAAATTGAATGTTTTTTGGTGTTTTTTGGTGATTGTATGGACCCAATATAATCGCCCTTGGCTCATGAGCTAACGCTTAATGACTTATTGTTTTCCGCTAACAGGTCTAATGAAGTTTCTGGAGAAAGAGTAATTGAATTAAAACGTTATTACAGAAACAATAAGTTGAGTTAATAAATCTCAGCAGGGGGTCAATGAAATATACAACCTGTAAACCGAAGTTTTGTAGATAAGGCTCTGCAATCAGGATCGAAATAACCATGGGGCGAATCACCACATTGTCATACTGTAGTAAAATGTAATGATTTATAAATAAATACACGGACAACAAATAATACGGGCAAAAGCCCGCGAAGCGGGCGTTGACCGTTTATTCGTATCACTTTTCTGAAATACAAAGAGACATTACCTTATAGGGATACAAGTCAAATAATTTCTGCCGTCACCTATTTTCGCGATGGAAAATCATAGAGCGCTGGAGCACATAGGCACTTTGACAAACGCTATATGACACGTAGATGCATTCCTCAGGAAATAATACGGCATGGCAGTAATTATTAAGTAGCGAATTGTACTCTATGTTATTGTATTATGATTTTCTACGATCAAAATACGTCTGTTTGCCCCCCTGTGTGAAACTTCCTGTTTCCCATAATGCATTGCAAATTGAAAATTGCTCTAGATGTTGTTAACAAAATCTTAAAAAAGATAACCGGTCTAAATTATTTGCGTACTTCCGGTTTACAATACCGAATAAGATTAGTTTCGAATTAACTTCTTTAATGAACCCAATATTCTATAGTAAGTATTATCCCTTTTCATAAATAAACAATTGTTTAAAAGTTTAATTTGTTCACAACATGAACGGCCGCGTTTCTTTCGTCGACAACTATAATGTCTGTGTGACGTCACTGCTTTCGCCAATACATCATTAAGAAGTGAAAATTGAAACTGACATACTCTGGTGGATGTTAACATTGTTGAAATTTAATAAATTAATGGAATGCACTCGATTGGTAAGTAATTATTCAATTAAAATATTGCGTTTGGTTACATAAAACATCAATCCATAATTATATTGCTAAAGATTACCTTTGATAGCATGGGAAATGTTTTCGGCACATACAAAATTTCGCCGATTCTAAATTTAAGGTCATTATGATTATTATTCAGTCAAACTAATGGAACATAAAAGTTATCATTTTATTTAGTTTTGGAGTTATTTCTTGAGTATATTCTACGTGATTATTCTAAAGACCCTTTCTTTTGTGATGTATAAAGTTACGTTGTGATTGTAAACAATATTGCATCTCCGACTCATACTCGATCATTTTCCTACCAAACTGTTTCAAACTGTAAAAAATCAAACTGTGCTTACATACATATTGGAAATAGACTAATTCATATGTACCTTCTCTTTGATTTTCTTTTAGAAGCTGCTCTGTCAAATGCTGAACTTCACACATTCCATGCAGCATTCTGCTGAGCAAAACTGACTGCGTGCTTTGTACTCAACAACGAAGCAATTCTGGACCTATAAAGCTTGACCGGGACTAAAACATTAGCAATTGTGACTCTGTAATGTTCAACGTTAGTGGGACTGTAAAGAAACTGCAATTATTATGAAGAGACTCTGTATGTCTGTAAGCAAAAAGAATATACAACATAACAAATATCAGGTGTGAAAGAATAGTGAAATTAACTATTTGCAATCAGGCATGTCAAATGAATTGTTAATATTAAAAATGATAGTTCCCAGGCAGCTCTAGACGTTTTTTTCTGTATTTCTATTACTAGTATTATTTCATAAAATGTATGCCACAATTAAAAAGCACACTCTGTTTAGAGACCATTGTGTTGTCTTATTGTGTGATGATGACTTTGAGTAATACATTGTACATTAAACAATATCTACTAAGTGGTTTTTTAGTATCATATTTCTTGTTTATTACGTAAATGAATGTTAATTTTTGCTTAAATATAAATGTGCATAATGCAGTGCCAGTAGCACACTTTGCAATATTTTTATTGCAAAAGAGTGTGTTGTACACTTGAACTTATACCTATAATTAATAATCCTTGCCTTTAAATTCATTTGACACACCTGAGACCATATTGTGTATTACCATTATTATTTTGCACATTATGCTGACACTTTGAAAAAATTGCAAATAAGCGAAAAGTAGAAGTTTAGTCTTGTTAACTGTCTCTGATTAATTTTTTGAAGACCATATAAGAAGCAAAAGTGTAGGATACGGTATTCATTTTATTTGACGACTGCTTGTTATTATTTCTTCATAGAAGGCGTACTGGATGAGTGGAGTATTTTTTTTGGTTCTACATCTTTGATGAAGTCAACTCATTGACATTTAGTGCCATGACTGAGCGTGTTTTTGAACTAACAAACGCGTGGTAGGAACTTATCCGAATATATGCAAACTCATAACTGTGTGTTTAATACTATACATGTATGTGTTGAGTGCACAGAAACAAGGGCGAGAAGATAAGGGTATAAATGAACATACTGAATGTGTTATTTTGTTTATGAGCTTGAACATACAAAAACTTTACTTTAGTCAATTGGGATGTACATGCAGTTTAATAATCGGGTTGTTATTTTATAATCATATTCATGTGGAAACTGCCTCATTCACATGCAATACGCAGCTGCTGTCTATATGTTTAATGCCACATTCCATAATGACTGAATATCTTCACTTTCAAAACATGAAAATGAATTAAATGAAATGAAAATAAACGAAATAATGAAATTAAATTCAGGTGAAAAATACTTGATTATATTTTATTTAAATATGGTTTTGTAAATTATTTACTGGTAAAACAATGCTTGTTGATAACAGTAAATTCGTGATAATAAGTATGTTGTTGTTTATTTTTTATGTCTCACACATAAAGTGACAGGTACACTTATATATTTAGCGTTAAGCTTATGATGTGGGTCTTCTCTAAATTTTTGCTACTACTATTTTCTCATTAGCACAAACCAAATAATGTTCAATCTGTGTATGCCATAAGCGATAGTTTTTACCAACTGTTAATTCCTGAGGATTCAGAAAAATACAATAAGTTTACCACATTTCATGACATAAGCTCTAACAGTGCGGAAGATATGCAAAGAGTATTGTGTCCAAAGCCAAAGGTGATATTTCTGGTCTGTGTAATTTTGCGCAGTGAATGAGGTCTATGCACTTCTTTCAAAATAGATGCAAACACTCCCGCAAGCATTGTTGCATTTATATGTTTATTAACATTAATTAAGTACAAAAAGTTTTTCATTTACATATGCAGGGGATACATTTACGATGTCGATGATTTAGACATGGGACCAAAATAATGTAGTACGGCACCTTTCTTTTTTATGCTTAAGTTAAATAAAATCGTTTTAGAAATAATCTAGCCCTAAAACATAAATGGCATCCCTGCATATGGGAAACATCAATAAAACACAGTTTTGCGAGATTTTTGTTATATTTTTTAAATTCTAACATTGTTTTTTAAAGTAAACAAAAAATGAAATACATGTTTAAGAGTTTGAAAACAGTACAAGGGGTTACTATACATAAAGCATAGCTTCATAAACGTGTTTAAGATTAAAACAATTATATTTTATTGCTTTGCTAAATTACATATTGTTTTGTAAAGAAATTGAATGTTTTGTTGCATGATAATGTGCAGACATATATTACCCGTGTTATCTTTAACAAACATCAAATAAGCTTTTGCCCGTAAATTAGGTAGCACCTATTATCATATTATAAGCTTGTGTAAAGAAAGACCTACCTCAGTTTATATCGTGTTGGTTACAGAATGGACATTTTTGTAAGTTAGACGCAATTTTCCCTCGTTGTGATGTCACGCTCTTAAGATTTAAGTATCAATATTTTTATGTTGTCGTGAAAGTAGGGGCAGGTATAAAACCCGGAAATATCCGGAAAACCCGGAAATCTTTTAGTTAAAACCCGGAACCGATATAAATGGTTATAAATGCATTATTATTCGTCCGATATTAATTATAATGGTACTGTTGTAAAGAAGATCCTCTACAGTTTCTAACCATGTCAAAATATTTTATGGCAGGATCGTAGTCGGCCTGTAAATCGCGGACAAAATCGGCCTGTTTTAACGGTTTTTTTTACACACGCAAATGCCGTAAAGAAAACCCGGAACCGATATAAATGGTAATAAATGCATTATTATTCGTCCGATATTAATTATAATGGTACCGTTGTAAAGAAGATCCTCTACAGATTCTAACCATGTCAAAATATTTTATGGCAGGGTCGTAGTCGGCCTGTAAATCGCGGACAAAGTCGGCTTGTTTTAACGTTTTTTTACACACGCAAATGCCGTAAAGAAAACCCGGAACCGATATAAATGGTTATTAATGCATTATTATTCGTCCGATATTAATTATAATGGTACCGTTGTAAAGAAGATCCTCTACAGTTTCTAACCATGTCAAAATATTTTATGGCAGGGTCGTAGTCGGCCTGTAAATAGCGGACAAAGTTGGCCTGTTTTAACGTTTTTTTTTACACACGCAAATGCCGTAAAGAAAACCCGGAACCGATATAAATGGTTATAAATGCATTATTATTCGTCCGATATTAATTATAATGGTACCGTTGTAAAGAAGATCCTCTACAGTTTCTAACCATGTCAAAATATTTTATGGCAGGGTCGTAGTCGGCCTGTAAATCGCGGACAAAGTCGGCCTGTTTTAACGTTTTTTTTACACACGCAAATGCCGTAAAGAAAACCCGGAACCGATATAAATGGTTATAAATGCATTATTATTCGTCCGATATTAATTATAATGGTACCGTTGTAAAGAAGATCCTCTACAGTTTTTAATAATTTATATAATATTTTATGGCAGGGTCAGAGTCGGCCTGTAAATTGCGGACAAAGTCGACCTGTTTAACGGTTTTTTTACACACGCAAATGCCGTAAAGAAAACCCTGAAACGGAAAAAGGGGTTATCAAAACATTATTATTAATTCGATATTAATTATAATGGTACCGTTGCAGAGAAGAACCTCCACAGTTTCTAACCATGTTAAAATATTTTATGGCAGGGTCAGTGCCAACCTGTAAATCGCGGTCAAAGTTGACCGAAAAATACCGTTTTGTTTTTGTACACAAAACAATGTCTTTAGGAAAAGCTAAAAGGGGCTGTAAAAGCATTCTTTTTCTAACCGACCATACATTTTTGGTACCGTTGTTATGGTTTTCTTCCACTGTTTCTAAATATGTAAAAAAAATTGTGAGAAAGCATAATATGAATTTGCATTAGTTTTCTTAAGCCAAGTAGTTACGTCTGTTCGTACGTGATTCCAGCAGTGAATAATTTGTATGTTGGTTAGCGAATTCTGAATTGCTAATCTCGATCACAAATTAGCGGAAAATGTGTTCTTTTTAAATTTGGCATATGTTCCTTTATAACACTGAAAAACCTTTCATGGAATTTTGCGTCTCGCCGTTCGTGCATCATGAATGCTACGGGCACTATGTTATTGCCTTCAAACAAAATATGTTGATATGACAGAACAAACAAGTGCCCCATTTTATAAGTTGTGTCATAAAACATTTTTAGGGGTGTATCGGAGTCGAACATTAGTAATTCATTGAATTCTGTCAGTATTTCTTCCAACCCCGATATGCACACCAGGGATGGAAAGACGTCAATTTGTTTGTTACAATTTTCTAATTCTATTGAAATTTCACAGAGATTATATATTTCGTCGTTGCTATAACGTTTTTCACTTCTACTTTTGTATAAATGATTTTTTACCTGGCGAACGTTTCTTGCTGTTTTTCCTCCAAAATATGTACCTTTCTCAGCTTTGCATTTCAATTCTTTGTCTATAAAATTAGCACAAACGGTGACATCATCAGCACGTGACTTGATATGTTCAATAACAGAAGGATTTGTTCTTATAAACACCGTTTCCTTATTCTTAGAATTTCCATGTGCTAGTGGTGTATATATGGTGGGGTCTCCAAGGTAGTGTATAATTGCATATTTTCCATTTTCTAAGCGTTTGTATATATGCTTTTGAAAAGATTTTAAATGTTGGTTTTCGACTAATTTAATTTTGAAAAATGACTTAAACATCGTTGGTTTTTGTTATAATACTGCATGCTATACTGCCAGGGTCATGCGAAAATGTATCTTATTTCTTAATATCCAACTTCACACTTTATTAGCGCCGTCTTTATTAAGGCTATGTCTATTTAAAGAACAGATTACGGGGCGCCCAGATGACAGTGAAGTTTATACTAATGTGCAACAATGATGTGGTTCCACTCTCGTTGTTTATTTTAAATGTACATAACAATTTGGTAATAAGTGACAGTTATTTTCAGTAAATCCAATTTGTTCATAACAGTAGCCAGGTACCTGAGATAGAGCTGATAAATAGGGATAACCACAGCGGGTGGCTAATACACAGTGTAGACTTCCCCTGTTTTATTATTGAAATTGTTTTTTATCTGATTGGAATTTATGAAGTGTATTAATTCGGGTCTGTTGGCGATCATTTTATGTTCAAAACTGTGTTTCTTACATAATTTCAATCGTTATGCTTTTAAACACAATTTCATGAAACCATTTAATTAAACACATTGGCGCGTTGGAACATGAATTATAAATCAAGCTGAGTGGTATCAGTTTTTAAATCGCATAACTCGCTTAAATCAACGTTCAATGTCACGCACGCTTAACAAAATTATAAAAACATCACGTGATTCATTATATTTGTTTAAAAAAGTATGTACACATATTATATGTAATACATTGGTATATTTTGTTGTTAATCAACAAGAAAAAAATTAAAACATTGCCATATATAAAGCGCTTTATCTTTGCAAAATTTTACATTACATAAAGAAGTATCGTATTTGTTAAAGTGAACATGCTTGACATATTTATAATGCATTATTTGTAGTACAAACGGTTTTGACCTTTAACTTTATGCAATCCACATTTTTTAGCGTCGTATTGGAACAGTAGCAGACAACAGGCATCAGGTTAATAAGAATAACTGATGTATTTATTGAACGTGAATAACATCAAGAAGTAACATGTTTTGAAATTACAAATAATAGTATAACATTATTCATCTATCAATGGTCATTAAAAGGTATGTTTAAAAGCAAAAAATATCAAAATGTTTACTTCATTCTGAAATCGTAAATGCTGTACAGTTTAAAACTTAAATTTACGGATCATTGTAATTTCCTGCAACGATATCTATTCATACGACACACGAACACTAACACGGATCTTAATTAAGCAGACAAATGCTTCTGTTATTAACAAATTCACACGAGCCGCACTTTTATAAAGGATAATAACTGAATATACACTTATATTTGCAAATGCAGCAGCATCATACTACAACAAATCCCAGAAGAAAAAAAATGAATATCAACCGACAGAACTGACAGAAATGATTCGATGTACGATGTGAATCAAAATTTAGTTTAAGTTATACGACACACAGAAACTTTTTTAGTATACGGATCATTTCGGCTTAGAGGACTGAGACAGTCATGTAAAATATCGAATATAATATATATGTTTTATATACAACTGGTAGCAAGTTATAAATATATCGGCAATATACCAACCGAAAAGCACTTCATGCTGTTTATCATCTTATACGTAAATTGGTGTATATGTTTTTAAGTAGTTCTAATTGACGTGAAACTCTTAAATAGAAATTGCAGCATGACTTTTATTTAATGTGCTTTGTATTAATAATAGCGATTTTAATCGTTCCATTAAAACCATTTATTGCGCGAGAATCGAGACAATTTTGAGTTAATAATGTTAGCACAATTCAAGCTGACACAATAGTATCAGTTTTTAATTATGTGTAATTTCATTCGCACCTCTCGCTTAACTCAACGTTCAAAGGCACGAACATTTTCACACTTTATTAGCGCCGTCTTTAATCTGTTCTATCTCTATTTAAAGAACAGATTAATGTGAACTTAATTAACACAATTATTTTAACTAATGCAAGCTAGAATTAATATATGACTACTTGCTATACAATTAGTATCATTCGAAAATGGATCTTATTTAATTGTGGTTCCTTCTTTGAACTTATGCTGTCCGCCGACATTTAGAAATGTATTGCTTCAGATTCACATGTTGTTTTTTTTTAAGATATGAAAGATGCAAATGTGTCTTACTTAAATTGTTTTCTGGTCTTTAAGCTATCTTATATATGTGACTACGTGCTATTTTTTGGAGAAATGAAAGATTCAAATGTGTCTTATTTATATTTTATCCATGTATCATGTGTATTCAGTGTCATGCGAAAATAGATCTTATTTCTTAATTTCCACCTTCACACTTTATTAGCGCCGTCTTTAATTAGTTCAGTAAATTAATTAATTTAATATAAGTGCAATGGTGAGGTGGATCAATTCTCGTTATTAATTTAAAGTAAACACCACTTCAGCAATAAATGAAATCAGTTATTTTGGCTGTAAATCCATTTTTTCAGTACAGTAGCCATGTTCCTGTGTATTGAGCTGATAAGATCACCACAGCAAGTTGCTAATACACAGTGTAGACTTAAATGAAATCGGTTATTTTGACTGTAAATCCAAATTTGCCAGTACAGTAGCCATCATGGCCATGTTCCTGTGTATTGAGCTGATAAGATCACCACAGCAGGTTGCTAATACACAGTGTAGACTTCCCCTGTTTTATTATAGTATTTGTTATTTACCTGCTTGGAATAAATGACGTGTATTCATTCGGGTCTGATGGCGTTATGTTAAAGGTCATTTAATGCGAAAAGCTGGTTTTCTGACATAATTTTTCAATCATTTGAATTAAAAAAAAAATAATGAAACAATGAACACATATATAATTAATATCGGACGAGTAATAATGTTTTTATAGCCCCTTTTACCTCTTCCGGGTTTTCTTTACGGCATTTGCGTGTGTAAAAAACCGTTAAAACAGGCAAACTTTGTCCGCGATTTACAGGCCGACTACGACCCTGCCATAAAATATTTTGACATGGTTAGAAACTGTAGAGGATCTTCTTGACAACGGTACCATTATAATTAATATTAACCAAAATAATGAGGAACGCGAAAGCCTTGCGAACACTAAAAGACCCGGTGTATGTGAATGATCACCTTACAAAGCTCAATACCACAATACTTGCTTGCGTTAGGAAAAAGCAGAGAGACATAGTCGTGTCGACCTGGTCACGCGAGGGAAATGTGTACTACCGCGACGTCAACGAGATAGTACACAAAGTCGTCCAAGACCAATACCAATACTGGCTGGATCTACCATGGCCTAGCACTTAAGCCAGTATTGAAAATGTGATCTCTTTTCTTTTATAAACACTGTGTCCATAAACCAGAAACGCTCCACGAGATTTTCACAGTTGAACATTGTATATGACGTGCAGACCGCGCAACGAGAGGGCGAGAAAAACGATTCTACTCGCAGGAACACTAATTTAATTGTCTCTTATCGATAACATTATACTTTGCTTGATGTCGTGTTGAATAACCAGTACACATTTAGGTTTACAATTTATAAGTACGCAAACAACTAATACAATCAATACATACATTTTTTATATTAACAGAGTTATTAATAATTATTAACTATCATTGAAATTATATAGCCATGAGGCTTATCTAGTTTTTCATTTTCGTGCTAGACTTGCCAACTTGTGGGATTAAAAAAAAATAATTGTTCATATAAATGGGGCGTGAAAACCGCAAAACGTAAACGAACTTTAACGATGTTTTTATAACCGCACTTACTGTTGGGTTTTTCATTCGAAACAATCGCTGTTATTGATTGATTTTTTTAGTAGCTTTTTACACACCATTCATTTCTGCATATTGTAACTTAAATCCCCGTTAATTATCTACTATAAAAATTACATCTAAAAGAAAGCACACACAATAGTCTAAGCTGTATTGTTTTTGAACCCAACATACTGTTAACAAAATTAAATTGAACGATACACTATACAGTAGATTTTTCTAACAAAGATCGTCTTATATAATAAAAGTCCCCACGATATCTATAACATTACAAAACCAAATAGATGAATCTATTCTTTACATAAATAGATTCAATAATTGTTGGTTGTAAATTAGTTATATCTTTTATGTTAAAACAACAAAAACGGATTGTGCGTTTCTAATGCACGCCTGTACCGTGATTGTGTCTCTTGTTTAATCTTGCTATAGCTGGTAGAGGCAACTACTGCTTTTACATTATTAATCAGTTGTATAGTGATGGATGCATTACGCACGTACACACACAAAAGACAGACGAATGAACTCTTTTTGAAAAGTTTATATAAGTCGTTTGATTGTATTACCCTCTGAAATGATTTGCGTTAATAATGCGTCTATGGCTGGTAGATAAAATAACTTTTGTCCAACAATTAGTGATAGTTGATAGTAAAACCAAATGGTTCTTTTACTTATTTATTGCTCAAACGTATTCTGTGTTACAATTGTGAAAATGCCAACAACGAACTTAACACGTTAATTTCACTTAAACTTAAAATTTCAACTTGATCGGAAAAACTTATTCTTATAAAAATGTGTTGTATATCATTCAAAACTATATGTCACGCTCGGTTTTGTTTTCTTGTACATTGCTGTTTTGTTGCTGTATTTCCTTTTTGTCCAACAATTAGTGATAGTTGATAGTAAAACCAAATGGTTCTTTTAATTATTTATTGCTCAAACTTATTCTGTGTTACAATTGTGAAAATGCCAGCAACGAACTTAACACGTTAATTTCACTTAAACTTAAAATTTTCACTTGATCGGAATAACTTATTCTTAAAAAAATCTGTTGTATATCATTCAAAACAATATGTCACGCTCGGTTTTGTTTTCTTGTACATTGCTGTTTTGTTGCTGTATTTCACGCTCGGTTTTGTTTTCTTGTACATTGCTGTTTTGTTGCTGTATTTCTTTTTTGGTGTAAAATGAATCACTTTTACACACACAGTAAAACACACAAATGCATGCATACATGCAAGCAATCACGCTATCTCGAACACAAACGAATTACCTTTTTTTTTAAATAGCTTTCAACATGCTTGGTTGTTGTACCTTATGTTTTTTTCTACTATGTTTTATGATGTTCTGTTTGTTAATATTTTTTTTCTTTGTTTCTTTTTGTGTATTATATATTTCACAAGATACCGGGACATACACGCACGCTTAAACGCGCACACAAAAAACACACACGCGCACACACACACGCATACACACAAACGCATGAACGCACTCACACACACACACACACACACACACGCACGCACGCACGCACGCACGCACGCACGCACACACACTCATGCGCGAAAGTGAGCATATACTTGTTAACAATCACATTTCATCAACAAGAAGGCGTACAAACTACACTTTTTTATTTTTTTGGTGAAAAATCAGTGTTACACACACACACACAGTAAAACACACCAATGCATGGCTACATGCAAGCAACCACGCTCTCTCGAATACAAACGAATTACCAATTTTATTCTTTTTGTTCAAAAGAATTTTCAACATGTTTGCTTGTTGTATCTTATGTATGTTTAATGTAGTTCTGTTGTTTTTTCTCTGTCCCTTTAGATGTTTTATATATTTTCACAAAACACCGGGACATATACGCGCGCCTACACACGCACAAAAATCACACACACGCACACTCACGCACACTCACGCACACACACACGCCCGCGCACACAAACACCCACACGCACACACACGCAAACACGCACACCCGCACACACACATACACACACGCATGAACGTACACACACACACACACGCGCGCATGAATGTACATACACACACACACACACATGCACGAACTTGCGCATATACTTATTAACAATCACATTATATCAACGAGCAGGCGTACAAACTAAACATATTTATTACTTGAGATTACAGCATAGGAAACAAAAACATGTACTGTTTAAATACGCAAACGCCACGCAAACATTGTTGTTGTTTTTGCATGCCAGTGTTTTTTGTGTTTGCGTTGTTCTGTGTGCTGTTTTTCTTTCTCTTAAGCTTTTTTTTACTTGTTTAATGATAGTGTTTGTTACACAATATATATTTTTTTTTATTGGCGGAACCCTTTCTTCCTATTTGTCATTGTAAACAGCTTTTTTTATCATGTGTACCCGTTGCTTTTCGGGGTGTAAACATAACATTTTTTCTGCTCATTTTTGTTTCCATATTTTGTTTGTATGTAGAGACATATCTTATCTTACAATAGAAACTAACTGGAGATGTTTTAAATTTGAAACTAACTGGACAAGCACACACAAATCATCATTTACATCACCCTCCATTAAATTATTAAATTATGTACATTGAATGTAAAAGGGCTAAACAATAAAGACAAACGCATAAAAATCTTCAAATGGTTAGACAAAAAAAAAATATAGTATATGCCTTTTACAAGAATGTCATTTGACACCTACTTTAGCACAAACCTTAAAAGATGAATGGGACGGAGAAATCTATCTCAGTGGAGAACATACTAATAAACACCAAGATAAAAACATCATAGTCGGTGGTGATTTTAATACTGTTCTTAACCCATTATTAGACAAAAAGAATGGAAACCTTTATACTCATCCTAAAAATAGAAACATTTTAAATAACATAATTGAAAACTACAATATGATAGACATCTGGCGTACTATAAATCCAAACGAAAGCAAATTCACCCGGCACTCAAACACAAAACCAACAATATTTTGTAGATTAGACTATTTTTTAATATCTGAATCTCTTTGCAACATTATTGACACATGTAACATAAAACCAGGACTTATGACTGACCACTCTCTAGTTGAACTTAAACTGCACAATATACAACCTGAAAGAGGCCCAGCATACTTTAAAATTAACAACAGCATCTTATTAGATACACAATATCAAACACAAATAAAACAGGAAATATTAAATACAGTTCAAAATAATAAAGATGCAAACCCAAACACCTTATGGGAAGTAATTAAAGGAAATATACGTAACACAACAATTAGATACACATCATTTAAACAAAAAGAAACACACAAACTTGAAACTGAAACCATCAAAACCATTGAAACACTTGAAAAACAATTGCATCAAACAAACACAAATGATACCACCGACATTGAAAATGAAATAACATTAAAAAAACAAATATTAGATGGAATCTATCATACACATCTCAATGGAATAATACTAAGAGCGCGTGCACAGCATGTTGAACACAATGAAAAAAATACAAAATATTTCGCAAACATTGAAAAACGTAGAAGTGAACAAAAAACTGTACACAAATTAGTAGTCAATGGCAAAGATATAACAAACAGAACTGAAATACTAGAAGAACAACGTTTATTTTTCGAAACCCTCTATAAACGAAAAAATGTTGAAAATAACACCCGTTTTAAAAATACATATCACGCTTTAAACCAAGAGGAAAAACAACTGTGCGACGGATTGCTTAATGAATATGAATGTGGATTAGCCCTAAAAGAAATGCAAAATAACAAAAGCCCAGGATCTGATGGCATCACAATCGAGTTTTATAAAATATTCTGGAATGAGATAAAAACACATCTAATTAATTCACTTAACTATTCATTTAACAACGAAAACTTAACTACGCTACAAAAACAAGGTATTATATCGCTTATTCCAAAACCTGGAAAAAACTTAGAATCCTTATCAAACTGGCGCCCGATTAGTTTACTAAACAATGATTATAAAATTGCAACTAAAAGTATAGCAAACAGAATTAAAAAAATATTACCACCAATCATTTCAAAATCTCAATCTGGTTTTATAAAAGGACGTTACATTGGTGAAAACTTTCGTCTTATCCAAGAATGCATAAACTATTTCAACAATTCAAATAATCCTGGTCTAATATTCTTTGCAGACTTTGAAAAGGCATTCGATTCGCTTGATCATTCATTTATGTTCTCTTGCTTAGAAAATATGAACTTTGGTGAAAGTCTCATTCAATGGGTCAAACTATTCTATACCGATATTAACAGTATAATCATTAACAATGGCTTCTTTTCATACAGTTTTAACATCGAACGAGGGGTTCGACAAGGATGTCCACTCTCATCATCGCTATTTATTATTTGCATCGAGTATCTATCACATCAAATCCAATCAAATAAACACATAAAAGGCATATCACTAGAACCTGACGAAGAAATCAAACAATCCCTATTTGCTGACGATGCAACTTATTTTTTAAACGACAATTACGATTCTTTCCATAACCTAATAGAGTCGCTAACCCTTTACGGAATGACATCGGGTCTTAAACTAAACAAAAGTAAATGTACTGTGCTACGAGTAGGTAAATTAAAACAAAGTACTGTTCAATATAAAAAAGAAATGAAATTACATTGGACATCCGATGAAGCCACAACGTTAGGCATTACTTTCACAAATAATGAAAAGGATACAGTTCTTAAAAACATACTACCTAAATTACAGAATTTTAAAAACTGCTTAAAATCATGGCATCATCGTAAACTTACACTAATCGGAAAAAACACAGTATTGAACACGTTTGCACTTCCTAAATTAATATATGTATTAACAGTTCTCCCAAATCCACCAAACGATGTAATTAACGATATAAAATCAGCAATATTTAATTTCATATGGGACGGTAAGCCTGATAAAATAAAAAGAACTCAGTTAATTCAATCTGTAGAAAATGGAGGTATCCAATTAACGAACATTGACTCATTCTTGAATGCAATCAAATGCAGCTGGGTTAAAAGATACCTAGATAATACCAATACGAGTAAATGGAAATTATTCTACCAGAAAATCCTTAAAAAATATGGTGACTCCTTACTTTTTGAATGTAACATCAGCAATACTATCTTACATGAAATTGCAAACGAAAACATATTTCTGTCTGATGTTCTATCAGCGTGGAGTGATGTCACTCATAACTTAGAAACCCAAACCAGCAGTAAAACAATTTTATGGAACAATAAAGACATAACTTCAAACAATAAGATGTTTTTCTATAAAGATTGGTTTGAACGAAGCATTAAATATGTCGACCAATTATATGACTACAGAATTAAGGATTTTTACTCTTTTGATAATATATGCTACATATACGGAATACCTTCAAATAATTTTCTGAAGTACTACACACTAATCAAAAGCATACCCATACATATTAAATCTGAAATCAATACAAATAATACACCATGTACTCAAACAACATTTGTAGAAAACATACTTGGAAGAAAAAACAAAACAAATAAAATATTTTACACACTACAAATTAAAAACCCTACAGAAAACTCCAAAATCCAAAATAAATGGCAAGACCTTTTTGTAGAAAATGAACTTAATTGGAAACACATATTTACCATGCCATATAAAGCAACCATTGAAAGCACACTGAGAAATTTTCAATATAAATACATCCATAGAATTATAGCTACAAATAAATATCTCTTTAAATGCAAATTAGCTAACTCAAATCTGTGTGACTTCTGCAGTGAAAACATTGAAACTATAGAACATCTTTTTTGGGAGTGCAAACACATCCAGCCTATTTGGAATCAATTAATATCATTTCTTGAACAACAGCAACTAAACGTTAAACTATCTTTCTGAAATGTAAGTTTCGGAATTAACTCATTGAAATCACTAGACGGTAATAATATTGTGAATTTTATGGTTATATTGATGAAATACTTTATCTTAAACATGAAGTACAAAAAACAAGTACCAAATTTTAATTGTTTTGTCCATAGTCTTAAACTAAAAATCCAGATTGAGAAAGAAATAGCCCTCAGTAATGACACATTACAAATCTTTGAACAAAAATGGAATCGGATTAAATTCTCATAATGTTTTGTCCACTTTTATACATTTCACTCTAATGTTAGTTTATCTTTCTAAAATAGTTTTGTTTATTTTTTTTAAACATGAAGTACAAAAAACAAGTACCAAATTTTTATTGTTTTGTCCATAGTCTTAAACTTAAAATCCAGATTGAGAAAGAAATAGCCCTCAGTAATGACACATTACAAATCTTTGAACAAAAATAAAATCGGATTAAATTCTCATAATGTTTTGTCCACTTTTATACATTTCACTCTAATGTTAGTTTATCTTTCTAAAATAGTTTTGTTTATTTTTTTTTTCAATCTGACAAGATCATTGTGAATATAAAACAAAACACACAAGTCCAGTATGCTTTCTTCCGACTTTATACAACTCATCATTTTTCATAACTATTCCTCTGTTGTTCTTTTCTATTCTCTCTAAAAATATATATATATTAGCATATCTTGTATAACATGTCTGAACTTTATTG
This sequence comes from Dreissena polymorpha, assembly GCF_020536995.1. Classification (NCBI taxonomy): domain Eukaryota; kingdom Metazoa; phylum Mollusca; class Bivalvia; order Myida; family Dreissenidae; genus Dreissena; species Dreissena polymorpha. The sequence continues at coordinate 43,102,650 of NC_068362.1, read as the reverse complement.
CTTTGTACAATCACTATGTTGTATGATCATATACATGTTTACATTGTATGTATGATATTGAATAAAAAAAAAACAAGTTAAAAAAAAATAAAAAAATAATAATAATTAATATCGGACGAATAATAATGCATTTATAACCATTTATATCGGTTCCAGGTTTTCTTTACGGCATTTGCGTGTGTAAAAAAAACGTTAAATTAGGCCGACTTTGTCCGCGATTTACAGGCCGACTACGACCCTGCCATTAAATATTTTGACATTGTTAGAAACTGTAGAGGATCTTCTTTACAACGGTGCCATTACAATTAATATCGGACGAATAATAATGCATTTATAACCATTTATTTCGGTTCCGGGTTTTCTTTACGGCATTTGTGTGTGTAAAAAAAATGTTAAAACAGGCCGACTTTGTCCGCGATTTACAGGCCGACTACGACCCTGCCATAAAATATTTTGATATGGTTAGAAACTTTAGAGGATCTTCTTTACAACGGTACCATTATAATTAATATCGGACGAATAATAATGCATTTATAACCATTTATATCGGTTCCGGGTTTTACCTTAAAGATTTCCGGGTTTTCCGGATATTTCCGGGTTTTATACCTCCCCTGAAAGGAGCAGTTTTTATCAATTCGTGCCCCCCACATTTCGTTCCAATATCATTGAGGTAATTTTCTTTTTATATAAGTTGCTCAATAACAGCGTAATTGCAACGCCCTTGCAAATAAAAGTGAAATGCTTAGAAAACATTTAAAAAAAACAATATAATTTGCCGTATAAGTACTGAAATGTACACAATAATTGTCACGTCTTCTCCTTTTACAACCCTATTTTTTTTACTGCTACCATAGGCATAGAAATAATCTTCTAATGTCTAGGACTTCTATCACTATCGTACTTTCAAACGTAGGTATTAAGAGTGGAACTATAACTTGTGAAATGTTCTTCAAATCATTATGGAAAATTTAGCTCGACGTGTTACTTTTTTCTATACATAATATCACTATAGAAGCATACACTCAGAGTAAAAAACTACATTCTTAACATTAATGCTCCATAACCACGTTCTATGCGCTTTACGTCGATATATGGCTTTTTAAAATAAATTAGGAGAAAACAATTTATACCACGACCCCACCTGACCCTTTGTTATGCCTACTCTAAAATTGTTTGTGTTATTTCAGTTTAAGTTTTCGAACAAGAGGGCGACTTTCGATCATATTTACTAAGCGTTCACAAATATAGAGAGAAATATGGAAAACATATTTTTACGATTTCTGTTTTTTTTTACATATTTTATTTAATCGGGAAATACCTTGCGTATGCTATTCTTATTGTCGATTACTCAAAGATCTTGCATACGCAGGACACCATCATACAACAATCTATTGTTGCCATAATTGGAGTAGAAAGCGTTGCACCATCGTTATGTGGACTTTGGCCCCGTGCATCCGTCGTGAGCTGTGGTTTATTTTTCGTATTGTTCTTGTCGTATGAGACAAACCAGCCAATGCTTTAGCGCGTCTCCCGTCCTTGGTTTTCCTATCTGATTGACCTATTGGCCTCGAGCAGAGGTGGGTGATACAAGTCTGACCACTACTCTCCAACTTGTCAAGCTTGGGAAGCTTGGGAAGCCTACTTAGAAGTTTAGACTCCCGCTGGTATAGCTCTAGAGGCACTCAAATCACCACACCACAATAAGGAATCAGCCATGCGTATAGACTCGCGTATAATAAAACCAGTTTACAAAATAAAGCTAGGAAAACCTGCGAACACGATATTTGGGGGGATATTAGTGGAACTTTCACTTAACTGATTTTATTTGATTAATCGGTCTTACTGCGCAATATGAAGAAACACCGATGTCTTAGATCAACGCAATGAACGTTGAACGGAGTAGTGGTTATGCTTTATAGTCAGAAAACTTAGACAAACGTCTACAAAAAGGCTGCAACCGCATAAGCTAGCTAGCTAAAGGCACGTCAGTTTACCCAATCGACGGAGTGCGTTACGGTTTACGTTTAGTCTCAAGCGATCAACGAACCATTTCTGTGCGGCTCCACGGAAACTCTCGAGGGTATGCTTCCCGTCGGTGTAGTGTTGCACTCTATTGCATTGTAGTTACCAAGACGTCACCAGTTAGAGAACCTTGGGTTTAAGTACAAAGTATATCCCGCGACATGGAGCGCTCTGGGTGCTCTACTAAAACGGCTGTTCGGTTAGCGCAGTGGTGTGCACAACAGCATCTCACATGAGCGACCCTTAGTCAATACCCGCTTCTGACGCATGTGTTGGTTGCAATGTGTTGAATCTTGTTGTTGTTTTAGTTGAGGAGCCAGCATATTGTACACACATGGTATTTGTTTGGTTTCGTTTATTTCCGTGAATATTTTTACAAACAACTTTGATTACCATTATATTTTTTCAAATAATATATAATCTAAATACACTTGAAATATAATTGTTATTTTATGATTTTGATATAGATGATTATAATATTTCTTTCTTATATATAGATACTACTTCTCAGACATCGGTTTTACAAACGACACTATTTAAAACGGTCCCAAGCTTTGTCCATTCAGAGCAGTTAATTCATTTGCAGTGACGATAGTGTAATCATAGAATTCAAGAATTCCTTTGTGGTATTTAACTAACTATTATATTTTGCTTATTAAAAAAACTGTTCACAGTACTCGGTATGGATTGTAGTAATATTTTCATTTAATGATCTAGATGGTATGATTGGACATATTATGCAGTTTTGTGGTATGTTAAATAGCAGTTTACGCGATAATATAATTTATTTACTAACAATTTGCTCATTGTTTTAATGCCGCTTGAAATACGTCGTATAACTGATGCCTTCGTTTCATTTGAACGTAATTAATATGTATGTCGTCATTGCGTTAAATCGCATCGAACTATATGGCTTGGAATACCCTAATTTATGAAAATGTTTTTCCGTCAATAATGGACACAGTTTGTTCTTAAGAAAGCAGATTAACAGCAATGTGAAATATTATATAAATTAAACTTAGTGACGAAATCGCTCTTAATATTGATCTAGTTAATCCTATTTAATATAAATAAGCATTGAATGTATTATATTATTCTAGCTCATATGATCCATGCATCTTCCAATTCCTAGACTGTTGATGACTTTTCTAGCAACATCCGCTTAAACATAGTTTTCGCTCTTCAAAATACATGTACATACTTGTATCAGCATAAATGTTACAAGAAAATTGTAAACATTTTAGACTGGTATTTGCATTTGTTAATTCCTCTTTTGGGCGTCTACATTTCAACGGACCGGAAACTTGTTGTTAAATAAGAATTTAAAAATTAAAATATAAATTAAAAAAAATAATTTGAAGTAATTTAATATGACGGAGAAGTGTTATATGATTTGTATATCAGCACCGATCATAAAATTGTTATTGAGGTGCTCTACTGAAAACATTAACATCAAATAATACACTTTACATCCATGTAAAACTTCAATATTTTGCATGTATTTGCTTTTCAGTGAACATCGTACTAACCAGGATCTCATGCGAATTCGAAATTAGAGATTTTGTTACACTGCTTCTTTCACGTTTCACAATGCCCTGTGCTAATATCAACAAGAAAGGCAACCCAATCATACTTTTGGTAAAAATGCACTGTGATTACAACCCTTGCTATATTAAATATACTTTCGTACATTTGCAATTTTCAAGATGAAAACATACAATTTTTCATCGCTGCTTGTTTGGTCATTTATTAATCAAAACTAAATGTTTTTGCCTTAGCAATGCAACAATATTAAAGTCATGAAGAACAACATGAAGTCTGCAAAAACGTGTCAATATTACTAATAATTTAAATTAAATAATGTGAAATGACACAATACGTTTTAAACTCGTCGATACAAATATCTTCACAATACAGAATGTCTAATGACCATGCATAATTGTTCGATTTTCTATGACACTTCGACCATGTGTTGTTGGCGAAGTCTGAAATAGTCTCATTGTTGTGCCATGCCATATCTGAAAAAAAGTGCTTAGATAGCACAAATACCATCCTCCTACGTATCGCCAACATCAGCATCCCCACGTATCACCGACATCATCATCCGCACGTGATCACCACCATCATCAGCATAAACATAATTGATGTCATCATCATAGCCCTCATCGTCGTTTCTGTCCTTATTATCATCATACATGTACATCATGTTGTATATCATCATCATGTTCCCGAGATTATAATAATCCGTTTGTGTCGGTACCGAGTAGAGCTAGTCGGTGTAGAGCTCATATTGATGTCTTCATTCGGTCATCTGACTTGCTCATGATGAAAAGATTGGTTGTGGTCCATAAAGAGAATTTCTGCAGATGAAACCTAAAGTACAGATGTCATGGTGTTTTTTTATTCGTTGATATTGGGGTCTTCATGTAAATCAGGATAGAAACATATCAATATTAACATGATACATACGTAAGTGTAAAGCATGTAAACTACGTTATGAAACATAGGCGATGCAATACATGTCATGCAAACATTTCACGGCTAGTTTAGTTAGTTGAGGATAAATTGTGAAATAACGAATGCGTTACAACTTTCACATTAAAACATCTTAACTTTCCTATTACTTAAACTTTTTCTTTACTTGTATTTTTGATTTCATATATACAAACTGGTTTTGCGATTGGCAAAGTCGGTGGTTTTCAAAGCCGCAAGTAGTGTGTCGTTTGCTTGGTCATGCATTCACTCCAATCAACAGAAAAATAACCGTGTCTGGCACATTGCTTGTATAACATTTCGTCAATGTTGGTTCGATCAGTGTAATTCATAAAATTTCCCCTGCATATGCGTCAGCGCCCTTTCGTCTGTACGAAATGCCAAACAACGGAACAAACAGCTCACACTACAAACATGTGACGAACACAATGTTATTTTGCCTATATTGTACATACATGTACAATTTTAGCGAATAACTTAAAATTTCAGTGGTGTAGTTGATCGGAGATCGTTCTTATTACTTTCCTAACAATACGTCTCTTCACAGAAGTGTTCCAATAACGTGGGGATTTCTTCACAGTTTACTAAACGGGTTTAAGTAAAAAATAATCATCATCTGTCGTCTATTATAATGTGCTATCGTTTAATCTGTATATGTTGTATTTCATCCGTTTTTTTTTCTCTTTCGTCTTGACCATAACCTTAAACTACCGCACTGGTTAAATATATAAATAAAACTATTTATACAAATTTTTTATATCTTTAAAGTATCTTTACGCTAATATTATTAACTAACAAACAATGGATATTGCTCTTGACATGTTTCCTCATTTGAAGAGCGAGCTAAAGTGTCATTGTTTTATAATTATTAATAATTAAATGCCACGACGTTTTGAAAACGTGTTAAAAACTTTTGCGACATCAAGTGGTTTAGTTGATATGGTGTCTGCCTAGGGGTCAAGATGTTTTGAGTTCAACCCCTACCAATTTACATGTTTTGCGGTGAGATAAAATTTCTCAAAAAGACGACTAGTTCTGGTTATTCTTGAACTTGAATGCGTCTCAATACACGCACGCTTTTGACGCAGTCAATCTTTAATAAGTATATTTATACTTTATTCTGCATGGCCTAGGCTTGAGAATTCCCAGTTATAAACACTCCCTTTTCCCGATGTGAGATAAGAGTAGAAAAAGCTCTAATTGTATAAAACATAATTCTATTGTCAAATTAATACAGAACGTATTTTATCCACAACATATTTTCGAGCCTTAGCTAATATATGCGAAACTAATAATTATTTATTTAATTTTCATTTATCAGGATTCTGAGATGTCGCAGTGGTGTCATCCATACGATATTGATGTCGTGAGTTCGATCCATACGAAATTAAGCACTTGAAGGGTCTTTGTCAACACTTAGTTATTGTTTCACACAGAAAAGAAACCTCTTTCTTTTGGCTCAATCTATTGGTAGTCAGTACGTTTACTCTTAAACTTACGGTTAATACTTGAGACGCTAGAAAGGACGTCATACTTTGGAAGTAAGAAGAGATATAAAAGCTTGAAAAATTTATGTGGCACTTCAATAACGAAAAAAGTGTGTTCCAAATTTACCGGTATCCAGTAGCAATTGGCCTCGTTTCAGCAGCAATCGATTTTAAAGAAGTACGCCGGCGAAGCGAGATACAGTCTGCACGAGATCCACTAGAACGGTCATAGTGGCGACCAAAAATCTCAAAACGGACAAAAATGTCGATAGGAGACGGATCAAGGTTGTATTTTTAGTCAGCTTCATTCATGCATTTAGGTTTAAATAACAGATAAATCAACAAGAACAGCATGTATCTTTATTTGCTAACTGTTAAACACACATATCTTTAAACACCGATATGCGGTCATACAATTTGTGAATGTCTGTGAAATAGAATCAGCTATATCAATTAGATCAAATATCGCGGATGATTGTTTTCCCTGCGCAGTTTTTAACTGCATAAAACCCATATCGAAGAGTCCTAAATAAAATGGTGAAGTTGATGGAATAATTGTAATCTAATCAATACCAAACGTTATCGTTCATTGTTAACACATTAAGACTGTATTATGTCCTCGCCATGTTATTGGATAAGACAAATATCTTTTTTCAATAGATATATGGTCAAGCAATATTTAAAGTTTCGCCTTAACACGAAAGCGTTCAAATGACGATTTCCTAACAGGCTGCCCCGCGCATTGATAGTGATTTCGTGCGTGATGCAATGCAATGTATTTAAAGAGAGATCATGATGGTATTGCTGAAATCACGGCTTATGTAAAACTCAATTCGTTACAGGAACTTATTCACAGAGCAGTGAGTGTTTTACGTGTTAGTCAATTCGCTCAATTGCTGACTTTTAAACACATGACTGTAGAGCTACGTTTAAACGACACGAATATAATTTAAGAACAAAAAGACAGAATAAGATTGACCGTGGCGGGAACGAGAACATAATCAGTCACACTTATTACTCGTTACTATGGTTTCAAGTTTGTAAGGCTTTATAATTTTATCAATATTTATTGATTTATATTCATTAACGATGTTGTCGATGAGGCCTACCGACATTTGCCAGTTTGCTAAAAATAACACCGTATGACATCAATTTTCTACCTAGAAGTATCGTTGTTTGATGTACAATTAACAAGACGCAATTAGATTTTTAAAGACCTGCGTTTTGCAAAAATGGGTCTTATGCACTATGCTGCATGCGTTGCTCCAGTGCAGCCTGTGCATAAGCACAGTCTTGTCAGGACATGCATACTGAATAGGCTACTCCAGAGAAACCACGAAACCTTGTGTGTGTTTTTTATAGCGGAAAGCGTAGCCCATGACCAGACTGCACAAGTACACATGCTTGACTTGAGCTACGTTGGCTGCTTATGCCATACGACCAAATTTCGTATGAAGCTGATGTAACAGTGTTATTTGAATGTATGGAAATAAAACGGTGTCTTAATCCAACATAAACATGTTTTGATTACAAAGGAATATATTTATAATTAACCATGTGAGGACACATATGATGTGATCTCCTGCAGTAAAATCTCTATCTACGAACACTGTTTTCTGATGTCATATACCTGCACTTCAAACATTTCATGCGGTGGATATGCGACTTTAAAGTGAATAGAAAACACATAAACCTTTGTTTTTAAATAATAACACACACACACACACGTCAATTTTCTACCTGTATTTCAAGGTTAGGATATACGCCGAATTTCTTTTTAAATGATATGTCTTGTTTATCGATATAGTCTGAATGTACTTTTAAGTTTTGTTATAGACGTTTATTAAGCTTAAATTCCTATGCAAACAACTACGTCATCCAATAAATGGTGTTGGTTGTTTCAGAGAAAAGAAATTGCAAAACTAAAATATTCACTATACTGTAACTTCTACGGACAAAACACTGGTTATAAAAATAGTGAACCAAAACAAACATGAGTAGTGGAAAGTGCTGTGTTTTTATCACAACAACCACAATGCGACAATTTGCACAATATTTAATTTAATAAGCCGGACAATATAAACACATCTCAATAAATTAAACAGACACCCGGTTACAGTTTAGAGAAACATTTACACTTTAACTATAAACATACCATTAACAATAATGTTACATATTGAATATATTTACAAAAGCAATTAAAATTCATTGGGGGCAGTTTCAATAGAGTTTATACAACCAATATCTACTAATAAAAAATGTTAACTTAAAGTAGATGAACAAATCAAGACGTGATTTAAACATTTCATCTTACAGTATCATATAGTCCAATACTAATATGCTTGTATGATAACATTTTTTGGGCTAAACATGCATACCAATTATTGCACATTTTGTATTTTGTTTTCTATGTATCAATTTGATATATCTAAAAATGAAACACAATGTACACAATTAAAGCTATCTTCAGTTGTTCAACAACAGAACAAACATGTTTTATGCATTCAATACAAATTCAAGATAAACAACCACACTGTTATGTAAATCTGGATTTAAGACATACGTGTATGCTGCAGTTTTAAATTGGAAGATTTACAGAAACTGGCCCCAGTGAATTCACTCCACTGACAGCTTATGTTGAACGGTCAACGTTACACAAACTGGAATAAGACTAGTACAATTACACAATTCTTTATCAGCAATACATCAAAACTATTCAAGTACTTTGCATACAAGTATACCATTATTATTGAAATATACACATTTCGTATAGAGGTATTTTTTGCAGAATATTCACTTATAATCATCAAAATTACAAAACTCAAAGCACTGAGTAGTCATGCAAATTTAAGGAATTTTAATAAATGTCATTACTGATGCATTTTGTTATTACACATTGTGTTTGTGTAACAATAAGTACCACATTTTACCTTAACTATTACTTCATGAAACAAGCAAATAATTTGCAAATTGTTTATTCCACAAAATCCTTTTAGACTTTCACTTATTGCAGAGTATATAGTGCGAAATAATTTGAAATTCTGTTTGTATTTACTCGTTATATCAAGTTGTAAACACAATTATTATCTAACAAAAAAGACATCTTAATTTGTATTGTTTAAGCAAATAATATTGCTCTGTTATATTACCCATAGAGGCAATTGCTATGCCTGACAATTGTAAACATATGACATCACTCTCCCTTATTTTGTAATTGACTCATTTCTAATTTCAAGGTACTATCGTTGTATTTAGTAAAAATTAAAGAAGAAATAAATTCATTTTAATAGTTGCTCAAATTTATTCGATGAAAAGCATAGCATATAACAAGGTGTTTCTATTGCCGTAAATATCCTTTTCTCTTCAGAATATTTAATGCTGCATTATTAAACAGTTTTTATACATATATGTGCATTTACACAAGCAATGTTGTTTTATAACAATGGTGTGTACAAATAAATGTAAACAGTGAGTTTATCTTAAACAATGGCAACACTAAATGTATGATTTACATCGAAAATACAATCGCTTTGCAGTTGCTCTATGTATAAATGGCAAAATATTCCTATAAACAATTATCAAGAAATCTGGGTTAAATTACTCACTGATTTAAGAAGGTACAATCTGGTTGTGTAAATCTACATATGCATATAAAAAGCATTATAAACTTTAACATTCAAAATCGAATGTTAACACTTATGAGCATGTAAGTCTATGATCTTACTACACAAATTAACAAACATAAAATGTGCCATTTTTCATGAAACTCATCTTTTTTTAAATATTGTTTTTAATTCTGAGTTTTATTAAAAGCTTTCCAAATAAAACAACAGTCATGCTTTAATAATTTAGCAAACCATAGCAATTGAAATCAACAAAGTACTGGTGCTAAACAAAGAATCAATAATTTAAGTAGATTAAACACTTTTTCCCAGAAATAATTTATATTCCCTTGAAATAGTATGCTACTTAACAAGATTTTGGATCAAATACCGACCCGAATGAGCAAATTGACAAGTATTGTGTTCAGAAAGATTGATATACAGAAAAGCTGAAGTGTCATAACTCTCAACCTCTTTGGAGAATTATTTTAATGAGCACATCTATATTACTGGTAAAACAGAAAACTGAAACATGGACAATACGCCAATATATTTTCAATTGTGTCCAAGTTACCATAAACTTTTAAACAGCTTTGACAATCTTAGAATAACTTTGTTATGATTGTATTTCCCTTAAATTTACCATATCCGGATCAAAATCTGAAGTGAAAGGTTCATAATACAAACACAGACATTGGATATACCTGCAATATGTGTGCTTCAAATAATACATTTTGTAACATACTATATTTAACTAAAACGTCCAACATAACATGACTGACAGCATCATAATTCCCATAAAAACATGAACTATTGTTTTTCATTAAATACAACTTGGTTGGTCACAAGAAAATATAAAGTTAACTATTGTGTCTCTTTGAATACAACTTTGCTGGTCACATAACAAATGTGGCTGTTGATATGACTTTTTGGCATTTGAATTATGAATTGTAATTCTGACATTTCGACTTGAACAAGGTCATTTATTTTCCACCAGTCAAACAATTATAAGATGAAACCTGTCAGAGTACGTGCTCAACATACCACAAGGTATGTAGAGACTAGAACACCATAAACAGTATTTATCTCTGAGCTTCTTTTGTTTGACTGGGGTCAATATGGTAATAACTGCTGCAACAGGATGTGTTTCTGATTGGATGGTTTGATTTCGTCATTGGCGTCTAAAAAACAAGAAAAATGCATACGAGTAAATTTCGGTTTTTCATATTATTTTTGATACCAATTACAAAAAGAACATGAACCGCACTGTCATAGAGTGTTACAACTTCTCTGATTTGAATCCACAGAGGAAATAATGGTCCTGAAACTATTGATGAAATAAGCATCGATAATACATATTAAAGGTGAAATATAACCTCTTTATCTACTAATACGTTGGGATTGGATTTAATAAAGATTCGTTTTTGGCATTGGAAAAGTAGTACCTAATAATTGATGAAAATAGGCAAGGGTCGACTAGCTGATGGCCCCTAAAACATTCATTGGGCAAGAGTTTTTCTGAGAAAACTCATATCTCTTTGGTGAAGTAGGAAAATGTTGGTGACCATGGTCACGGATGCACCCACATTTTTCTTGTGTCACAAAATTCGACTGACGTCAAACAAAAATGAACCAAAATACACAACAAGGCAAGTTCATATGATGGTACATATGTTTGGTTTCATCACACAAGAAGCAATAATTTTCGAGGTTACAGTAGACAAAAAATACGAGAGTTGCAGCGAACGACATATGGACGGACAAGGGTAAATTTATATTTACCCACCTAACGCTTAAATTGGGACCATGCAAAAAGCCTGCGCATGACTCGTTAACTCACCAAAGGTTCCCTGTGTACACAGACTGAGGGTCCTGCACCATAGAGATGATATAATCTGAAGACGATGACTGCAGCGGGTTCATGTGCTGTGTCTGCAAATGCTTCTGGAGCAGACTCTGCATATTGCAATCAGGGTTTTCTGGAAATAAAGTCAGTCATGTGTCAAACGAGACACATTTTTGAAGACAATTCTGGCTTGATTTTGACATTCTTCAAGACTCCCAGGAATGGTTCAACTTTTTCAACCGGTCACACTTGTGAGTCCCTTAATAAGTCATACACGTAAAATAATCAGGCTTATCTAAAGCCTTTTGTCCACGATGTTCTAGAGTTGGAAGCCTCTTAAAACTTAACATACAGTCAATGCAATCAAGACTAAATTTTAAAAATTAGTTTTTTATTGATAGGTTATGACCAAATTGTCTTTGCAAAGTATTTATATAAAACAATTTACAAGTGGCACAGGCACAGGTTGAATATACTTTTTTTCTGACAAAACTGGTATACATAGTTGATGATTCACGAAATGCAACACAATTTGAGAAAGTTGATTGACATAACTTTGGGACAATCAAACAGAGGGGATAATTACTTGATAATCAAGATGGTTGCGTCCGGGCTGAGTAATAAGCGTTAATTTTGTATTAATACTCCCTCTATATCTCTACTCGCTACAAAATGTTTTAGCGGGGACACAATATTACAGATCCTGCTAAACAAATTTGTAGAGAGTAAAGTCGAGATATATGTGTATATCAATACGAAACAAACGATCATCACTTTCTTACGGCATTTCAAAATTAATACAAGTAATAATTAGTATAAAACAGCGAACCATACCAGTCTCGTGATGGACGTCGCCTTCTTGACTTGCACGTTATAACCCCCTCTGATCACTTCTTCTGTGCCATTGATGCCATATTGTGCAGTCATGTTGTTAACTGCAAATGGTTGAGAAATGTCAACGATAATGTTAAAAGATACATTCCTGTTCTGTAATTAATCTGTTTGCAGTAAAAACATATTGAGTAATCTTTATAAAGACAAAGTCTTTCTTTCTGCATACATTTTGTTCACTGAGAAATATTGAGCAATATTTAAAGGAAAATGTTCAACGATGTTCTTGTAAATGCCCGTTTTGTAGTCATTTTGTTTATTGTTAATTTTACACATTTAAAGGGGAAAGTATGTAGATTTTCGTATGATTCCCTGTATTGCAGTCATTTCGTTTAAATATACATTTGGAACAATATTAAATAACTTGGTCATCGAGTTGGTCAACAAGTCCCTTTATGATCTTAAATTTTCTTACTACCATGACCATATATGCTGATTTAAGCCTTTAAACCTTATGTGACCTTAAACCTGACTCCCACGTGAGTACAATAACCAGGTCAAGTTGGTAGCAGAAAAATCATCGCTAGGCACCAAGTGCTTTTGGGTGATCCTCGACCTGTTTAGGAGTAGAGAAATCATAGGGAAAATAAATCAAAGCGAAGTCTAAAACATCAATATGTTTAGACATATTTTGAAACACATATTGTTCAGATATATTTTGAAACTAAGTTAATAAGTTCTTCATACATTTTTTGAATAAAAATATAAAGAAATTTATGTTTTGATTTTTGGCATTAATAATTCTATTAGTTATCATTTATATGCATTTGTGGTGTTGATGTATTGTGCTAAAAAACATTTCCATCTTACACGGAAATCAACAAATATTTTCAATAACTACATAAGTATTTTTTTAAACAATCCGTATTGAGCAAAAGACTGCGGCCCTTAGTACTCTTAAATGTTGAAGACACCTTTCTTGACTGCTGTTATTGCTGCTTTGCTGACGTGGCTTGGTCATTAGACTACTGTTAGACACTGAACACGAACCGCTGAAAGAAAATATATTCTGGTAAATGTGTCATAATAAAACATACTAATTCACAATGGTTCCTGCATTGGCAATTTTTTATCTCAAGTGATTCTAGTGACTCTATGCTTCCTTTGTTTTAAACAAAGCTATTTACACAGTTCTGTGGTCAAAATGTTAGTTAATAACTCTGAATACAATATAAGTTACACAGCCTCTGAATTCCCATGTATGGTGAGATACAGAGTCAGTACATTAATATTGTGCAAGAGAGTGACTTGTCCAATGATAACTTAGAGCTTTGTCACAAAATGATTACCATACCTCAACCCGCACTTCATGGGGTTCACACAGTTGAAGATATAATAAAAACCCTTGAGAAAGGTAGATTTGGTTTGATACAAATATGTTTACATTTTATGCAGACAAAAAGCCCCTCTGACTGACCAACTTACAGACATTGACTCCAATAAACTATCTCCAAAACTTGGTGTGTGGGATTTAATTATCATTAGTTCTTATCCCCACCTTTCAGGTCATGTTGATCTACTGTTGCTGTGAGATTGAGAAGTTCAGGGTGCTTCATAAACCTGTCCCCCATGGCTGAGGTTGCTGCTGGAGCCCAGATTGGCACCGATTAGATATTTGGCTAGGAAATCCATTCTCTGAAGGGTCACATATGGCGCAGTTGCACTGTTCATTAGCTCGGCAAGGTTTTCAGAGAAAGGTGCCTTGTTCATTGACATGTTGTCCTGTGAAATAAAATATCAGCAAATGTAACTTCAGTTGCATCAGCAGGAGATCATTCTATTTGTCACATCTACACAGTTTTCAGACAGTTCATACACCGAATAAACAAGAATGCCAACAATACACCTGCTAAGAAGACTGGGTTATATTGATCGTGAGTGAAATGGCAGACATGTTTAATTTGGTCAATTTTTCTTCATTAAACAAAAACATATGTTGGAGGTGCTACATGAGATCTGGTTGGCTATAAATTTGGTCTAGATATTATGATCAAAAACATTATCAACATATTTTATGATGATCAGATGTTTTGAAATAGAGAGCAGACGCAATAGTGTGTGCAAACCTATCGACAGCGCACTTACAGCTGCCATAGTCTTAAGTTGGGCGCAAAACAATAATGTGCTATTGCAATAAGGATATGGAACAATAACAAGGCATAAACATTAATCAGTCAATTGGTAGATATAGTGGGCTCATCAAGTTATGAAAAGGTCACATGGACAGCATATCAATGTTATATTTATAACAATTCACAAAATTGCGCCTCAACTGTGAAAATGGTTAAATGTATGTGTTTAAAGTATCGTCTCAAATAGGCCTGTTAATTCCTTGCAGGCTAATCGCTGACGACACTCCGCCTAAACTAGATTTTTTCCAAGAAGAGACGTTCTTTATACAAACATAAGAGCTGTGATTGTGAAACACAACGCCCCTTACTGTGCTTTGAAGCCGCACAGCAGCTATTTTAGAAACAAAGTTATATTCGATCCGGAGGAATAAAACACCATTTTAGCAGAAAGTGTCTTCCCAGATAAGCCTGCACGGACAACACTTAAGGCACATGCCTTATCTCACAGCTAGGCTCAACTGTAATTACCCAGTAAAAGAATAAAAAAAACATTCAGCACAGGTGAGTCTCGATAATGAGTATGCTCAAGTCTCATACATTTAAAAGCGCTCGTCAATGGGACTGTTTATTATTGAATTGTGAGCGTTGTTGCTTCTGCTGCTGCCGCTGCATTTCATATTGAGGTGTGTGCATGTTCTGCTATTTAAACTTCGTTGTTGTCTCTGGTTGAAGACTTGCCCTTTTGACATAGTTTATGACCTCAATTAAGCGAGTTTCGAAAATGGCATTGATTATAAGATGATATTGTCAAGATAAACATTATGCCCCAGTTTAAACATGACTGAGTCATAAATGTGGCTTCAAGAGTGGTCTGAGATTTAATTTAAAGACCTAGTTTATGGAAAGATGTGACCCAATTTCAAAATTGGTCTAGACAAAATACAAAAGATGAAGTTTTATCAAGATTGAGTCGTCAATGCAACCTGTAGAGTGGTAACATGATATTTAGAACATTTTACCTAGTTACCCAGTTTTTGAACGCACATGATGTGATTTCAATATGCAGCATTCAAGATCAACATTCTGACCAAGTTTGATCGATTTTGAGTGAGAAGAAAGATTGTATCTGGTGACCTAGTTTTTTGGTACATGTGACATAGATTCAAACTCAGACTTGAAAATTGAAAGATAAGCAGTTTGACCAAGTTTCATCAAATTGAGTCATAAATGTGTCCTCTGGAGTGGTAAGAAGGCTTTTCTAACTGGTGACCTAAATTCCAAATTGGCTTAGACATTGTCAAGATAAGCATGCTTACTAAGTTTTTATCGATATTGAGTCATACATGTTGCCCCTATAGTGGCATGGGGTTTTGAAAGATTTGATCTGGTGACATGGTTTCCTAGCTTTTGGCCAAGTTTCATGAGGATCGCATCAACAAATAAGGCATCTAGAGTGTTAACGAGCCAAAAGTTGACCACACGCACACAGCACATTGATTGACATAGGGTTATCACAATTTCTTACCAGAGCATTTTCTGCTCAAGTAAATATGTACCACATATCACTAACAATTCTTCTGGGGGCTATAGCCATAAGGCACATTCCTGATGTAGTCAATACAACGCTTCTTATACTACTACTATCATTTGCATATAAGTACAATTACAATCACAGTATTGGTGATTAAAATTGCTATCCAGATCTCCGCAAATATAACACCCATCTAACACAAAGGCACAAACAACATTGACCCCTTTGATATAGAAATGGCAGTTTCATTACGATCATTACATTTGATATAGAACGTGATTTTGGTAAAGAGTTAAAAAGTCAGTTTGGTTGGTACCTAGAGATAATTTGCATGCTATTGACGTTTTTGAAATAAAGCTCTGGATGTTCAATATAACCCATAATTTTAGGGTTGAGCGTGAAGCTGTCTATATTATTAACATTTGTATCGAAGATGCACTAGTTTCACTTTTAACCCTTAAATTAATAAGATATTCGTGTCAATTTATTGAAAAGCAGGAAACCCAGTTTTGTGTGCATTTTGGTTTAACCAATTTGTTAAAGCTTGATTGCATTAAAAGTCTCAGGCTTATAAAAGCCGCATTTAGGGAAAATTTGGCTTAATGCATGTGCACAGGCACAGGCTAATCAGGGAAATTTTTTCGACCAAGACAGGATTTTCATTCAGAAGAGACTACCTTAGCATTTTAAGACAGGACATTGTGTTAGGTACTCACAACTGTGCCACAGTTATCCCTTTTCCAATGATAAGGGAACTTACTTCAGTTTTATTTTTTTTATTTTAATATTTTGGGCTGTTAATGTTCGGTCCCATTCCAAATGTAACAAAATATCCATTTTTCCAAAATGACAGATTGAAATTAACAAGTGAAGGTTTCCAAAACAAAGAAAAATATATGCCATTTTCAGTTCAAGTTAAACCATAGTAAATGTAATATTGAACAAACTTTTATCCTCAATATCAAAGTATTTGTTAGCAAAAACAACCACAACACCTATTTCTCAATTTTACTTAAAACAAGCAAATTTGTTGAATTGATATCCCCCATGAAATAAATTTTGTTTATGGATGGGTGTAGAACAAAAAGAAAAGGTATAAATGAATTGTTGTGCCTTTTGTCAATTATTGTTTTTAACTCATTTGTACCTGTGATGGGTTTGCAGACAATTAAATGCAGATAGCATATTTTTCATGAATCAATTTACTATGGAAAGTTATTACAGAATTCGTTAAATGCATAGTAAAGGAATGACTAAATAATGAATAATTCATCAAATTTGTGACCTTTGACCACAATGTATGACCTTGACCTTAACACCTAGGATTATGGGTGTTGAATGTGAAGCAACCCCGGATGATTGAGAACAATGGCAAGTTTTATGGCTCTGGCTCATCTGTTATTGGAGATAAAGCTCTAAGCTTATATTAAAAAGCATTTTTTTCAAGATACAAAGGGCCATAACTCCATTATTAACAGATGGTGTACAATGCCATTTTGCATGCATCATCATCTTATCCATATATATACGCATACTAAGTTTCAATGAAATGCACCAAAGCACTTCCAAGATTTGGCTCCGGACATAAAAATGCCCGTCGGACAGAATGACGGACGGGCTCACGAATGATACATTGTGTGTCTAATAATTTGTGGGACTATCAAAATCGTATTGTGGGTCTTTTCATTTTTGTTTCTAACGAATGATACATTGTGTGTTTTTCAGACTTCTGTGTCTATATCACTGCGTGTCTTTTCACCCAAATAAATTGTGGGATCATATTATGTCAAATAAAGAGTTACAACTCCACTGAAAAACTATGTATTTAACACAAACACCAACACATGACACATATGTTAGATATGTTCAATAAAAACATATTGTATCAAATAACTGTCACGAATGCATACTTTTATAAATGTAAACTACAGGTAATACAATCAAGTATTTGCAATCTATGCTAGTGCTCTAAAGAAACAATAAAACACTTATTCTTTGAATGTAGAAAAGTTCAAGCATTGTAATCACTTTCCCAAAAAACTTAAGCAAAAGGAATATTGACATAAGTTTCCTTTATCATATCAAAAATATTATAAATGAAATGATCCGCATTGTGCATCAAATTGCGCTTAACCACAACTTACTGGATTCACACATTACTGCCTTTCTGTGTCAGCATGTATGTATGGTGCTCTGTGTTCACAGCCAAGTCATTACTGCCTTTCTGTGTCAGCATGAATGTATTGTGCTATGTGTTCACAGCAAAGTCATTACTGCCTTTCTGTGCCAGCATGGGTGTATCCTGTCCTGTGTTCACAGCCAAGTCATTACTGCCTTTCTGTGTCAGCATGGGTGTATCGTGTTCTGTGTTCACAGCCAAGTCATTACTGCCTTTCTGTGTCAGCATGGATATTTCTTGCTCTGGGTGTTAACAACCAAGTCATTACTGCCTTTCTGTGTCAGCACGGATGTATTGTGCTCTGGGTGTTCACAGCATATTCATTACTGCCTTTCTGTGTCAGCATGGATGTATTGTGCTCTGGGTGTTCACAGCATAGTCATTACTGCCTTTCTGTATCAGCATGGATATATCGTGCTCTGGGTGTTTACAGCATAGTCATGACTGCGTTTCTGTTTCAGCATGGATGTATTGTGCTCTTTGTTCACAGCCAAGTCATAACTGCCTTTCTGTGTCAGCATGGGTGTATCGTGTTCTGTGTTCACAGCCAAGTCATTACTGCCTTTCTTTGTCAGCATGGATGTATTGTGCTCTGGGTGTTCACAACCAAGTCATAACTGCCTTTCTGTGTCAGCATGGATGTATTGTGCTCTGGATGTTCACAGCATAGTCATACTGCCTTTCTGTGTCAGCCTGGATATATCTTGCTCTGGGTGTTCACTGCATAGTTATTACTGCCTTTCTGTGTCAGCATGGATATATCTTGCTCTGACTGTTCCCTGCATAGTCATTACTGCCTTTCTGTGTCAGCATGGATATATCATGCTCTGTGTGTTCACAGCATAGTCATGACTGTCTTTCTGTTTAAGCATGGATGTATTGTGCTCTGTGTTCACAGCCAAGTCATTACTGCCTTTCTGTGTCAGCATGGGTGTATCGTGTTCTGTGTTCACAGCCAAGTCATCACTGCCTTTCTGTGTCAGCATGGATGCATTGTGCTCTGGGTGTTCACAGCATAGTCATTACTGCCTTTCTGTGTCAGCATGGATATATCTTGCTCTAAGCGTTCACAGCATAGTCATTACTTCCTTTCTGTGTCAGCATGTATATATCTTGCTCTGGGTGTTCACAACCAAGTCATAACTGTCTTCCTGTGTCAGCATGGATGTATTGTGCTCTGGGTGTTCACAGCATAGTCATACTGCCTTTCTGTGTCAGCATGAATATATCTTGCTCTGGGTGTTCACAGCATAGTCATTACTGCCTTTCTGTGTCAGCATGGATATATCTTGCTCTGGGTGTTCACAACCAAGTCATTACTTCCTTTCTGTGTCAGCATCGATGCATCGTGCTCTGGGTCTTCACAACCAAGGCATTACTTCCTCTCTGTGTCAGTATGGATGTATTGTGCTCTGGGTGTTCACAACCAAGTCATTACTGCCTTTCTCTGTCAGCACGGATGTATTGTGCTCTGGGTTTTCACAACCAAGTCATTACTGCCTTTCTCTGTCAGCACGGATGTATTGTGCCCTGGGTGTTTACAACCAAGTCATTACTGCCTTTCTATGTCAGCATGGATGTATCAAGCTCTGGGTTTTCACAATCAAGTCATTACCGCCTTTCTTTGTCAGCATGGATGTATTGTGCTCTGGGTATTCACAACCAAGTCATTATTGCCTTTCTTTGTCAGTAACATTGCCAAAAGTCCGTTCTATTATGATATATTGGCCGCTGAGAGGCCGCTCCGTAACCCTGCTGTTGTCCAAACTATCAACAGCAGAAGTATCCCACTAGAAAAGCTTACGCTTTTATTGTTCCTTGATTTTCTACCTTTCAATTTCTGTTTGTCCCATAAAGATTGGAACAAGTTATTGAACTTTTTATTCTTCATGATATTTGTTGTGATGTCCAACAGCAACAACTGACTGTTAGCGTTACCATAACTACTGCTATAACTGTTTGTGTCTGTAACACGTGTCCCTTTCAGGCCCACGCGGAACTCTAGCTTAACAAAACTACCCAGGCTTATTTTTGGAAAACGTGACGTGGGCATTGTTCAGAACAGAATCATGCTCAGAATTTCCTGCAGAACGGAGTTGTTCAACGATGCTGACTTTTTGAGGCAGGCGGTCAAGGGGAGGAGTTAGAAGTCAAGGGAGGGGAAGGGTCGTTCTGGACTGGGGCTTCTGCAGGCGGGACTGGTGCGGTTGCTGGGCCAACTCGATATCAATGCTGGTGCTCTGCTGAAAACAACAACAACACAGTGGGTGATAGGAACTTGTAACAAATTATATTACAATCTATAACAAACTATGCCTCTTGACTGGCTGTGAAGGTTCTCAACAACATGAATTTCTAATCTGGCATTTTATTGGTTCCTTGTCCTTAATAGCATGAACATATATACAATTAAGTCATTTTGTATTAAAACAAGAAAAGTGTTGGCTAATGCTATACACTTCAACACCGTTATTTCAAAGTCGTCGGGACCGTTAAAAAAACTTTGGATTAAGGATAATTCGAAATAAACATTTGACAAACGACTTCTTTGATTCTGTAATAATAAAACATTGCGGAATTCGCATGGTTCGGTAACACACTACTATTAATAATTGTTTTACTGAAAAACGTAAACTAGTCAGATTGCAATAGATTTCTACTTGTAACAAACGAAGGAATAAACGATTCTTGTTCTTCTTTTTATGTTTTCTCCAAGTACAGAACATATTAAATATAATGAATATGCACTAATTATCAGAACATATAAAATATAACGAATAGCACAAATTATCAGACCATATAAAATATAACGAATAGCACAAATTGTCATACATGTAAAAACAGATGAATACATTTTCGGAAATGAATTAACATTTTTATTAATAAGACGCGATGTCTCTCTGAACACTGGCCTTAGCAGCACTAAACTGGACGCGTGTAACATATTTCTCCAATTTGTCAAGGACATTGAAGAACTCATTTTCGCCTGTGTTTTGCTCGTAGAAGGCAGAGTTTATACAAGATGAATTTTATTGGACCTCATTTACTGAGACCTAATGGGACACGTTTATTTGTTACTTAAGAATGCAAAACTACATAAATAGTAATTATCGGCTTTTGACGACATTATAAAATTAACACGCTACGCGAAGAAGACAAAGGTGTGAACTATCAGCTTTTGACGCGCCACGCCCAGACGACAAAGGTGTGAAATTATGCTCAGCGTTTTGCAGCTTTGACTTCGGATTAAAGATTGATGATTAAGTACGAATTATAGTGTTGGGACCGACAGAATCACTTCGAATTAACGATTTTTTCGGTTTAACGAAGTTCTGATTAACAATGAAATTTTACATTAAACAAAGAAGAACCAAAGTCGGGACCGGAAAAATACTTTGAAATAACGGTGACTTCGGATTATCGGTGTTCGAAATAACGGTGTTGAAGTGTACTTAGCTGTAAATTTCTATAATCTTTACTCCATTTCCAGAAATGTATTTTCATAAGCCAATATGCGGATCACTTATGTTAGAAACTGTCGTCTCAGATAAGCATGTGGAATTCACATACCGGTAAGCTAATTAGGGAGGGTACTTTCTGACTAGACTTGATTTTCATTAAGAGGATTATTTGTTCAACAAAAAATACCTTTAAGAGGAAAGTGTTGTCCATTATTAGCCTGTGCAAACTGCACAGGCTTATCTGTGACAACAATTTAAGCACATGCATTAGGCCCCATTTTCCGGATATCAAGTATGATGAGCTATGGGTCAGGGGAGTGGATGGGTCGTCCTGGACTGGGGCTCCTGCAGTCCGGACTGGTGCTGTTGCTGGGCCAACTCAATATCAATGGTGGTGCTGTCCTGAAAACAACAGCACAGTGGGTGATGTGAACTTGTAAAAAATGTTTAAATTACAATCTATACGAAACTATGCCTCTTGATTGGTTGTGAAGGTGTTTAATAGGCAAAACTTCCTTCTAATGAATTTCTAATCTGACATTTCATTGGTTTATTGTCCTCAATAGCACGAAAATTAATATAATCAAACCAGTTCGTATTAAAACATTGTTGGCTAATAATACACTGTATACAAACCTGTATATGCATACTGATGTAATTTCATTAGCCAATATGCGGCTCCTAAATATTACAAATAGTCGTCCCAGATTAACATGTGACGTCCACACAAGCTAATCAGGGAGGACACTTTTTGACTAGACTCGATTTTCATAAAGAGGATATTTCTTTTCAACAAAATACCAAACATATGAAATTGTTGTCCCAAATATGCCTGTGTGGATTGCACAAGCTAATCTAGGACAACAATTTAAGCACATGCATTAAGCCCCATTTTAAAGAAGTTTTTTTCCTGTATAAAAACAAAAAAATAAAAGATAATCATCTTCTTAACATTGTTTTTAAATTGTACTCATAATATGTATCACTTTACTTCTCCATATATTTTACTGCTCATATACATTGGATTTAAATTATGTTATAGGCCACTTGCCTTTAAAGACTACATGCTGACAACACTAGTTTGCCCGTTCTTTGGTGACGCCTAAAAATCCACATTTTCACAGTAACCAATACCAAGAAATGATTTTTTTCCAAGTAAATTGCTATCATAAACTTTGTTTGATATGTTGAGGGAAAACACAAGTTTCTAAAAACATATTACCCAATTGCCCACAAACACAAATCCGATCACAGGGCATGTTTTGTGTCATGTTTTGTATCATCCTTTGACCCATTCATTTTGTGAAAGAAAAATGATTCTCGAATTTTAATAATAGTGGAGAAATGAGTAGCAAACTTCTTAAAATTGCGAAAATTCTAGTCACAAACTTCTTTAAATTGTGACCCACAAAACTCTCAAATTTGAAAAAAAAACTGCGATTCCATAAAAAGGAAAAATAGCCCAGAATCATGCCCCTTCCAGAAAAACTACAACTTTAATCAAGAGCACCGCTTTGCGGGTGCAGACCGCTCATCTATTTTCTTTTTAAAGGTGAAGGGACTCTCATTTTCAATCACAAAGGAGGGAGGGGTGGAGTGAAGAGGGGTGCATTGTGTGGGGGTGTGGACATTTATTACATTATCTTCCAAAAATGCAAAAAAAAGGAAAAAAAATCGGGGGGGGATGGGGGGGTGGGGGGGATTCTTGGGTGCGATGGTTGGACGGTATTTCAAACATAAAATAATAAAAATAAATATTTGTGTTTTTTAACCGTTTCAAAAAAAAATAATTGGGGGGGGGGGGTGAGGTGGGGGGTATAGTGTGAGGGTGTGGTGGTAATTTGTGAGATGATCTTAAAAAAAAAAATTAGGGGGGGGATTCGGGTGGGGGGAGGGGGGGGAGGGGGGGGTGGGGGGGGATTCTTGGGTGCGATGGTTGGATGGTATTTCAAACATAAAATAATCAAAATAAATAGTTTTGTTTTTTAACCGTTTAAAAAAAAAATGGGGAGGGGGTGGGGTGGGGGGGGGATGGGTATAGTGTGAGGGTGTGGTGGTCATTTGTGAGATGATCTTAAAAAACAAAAAAAAAAACAAAAAAACAAGGGCTGTTTGTAAAACATGCATGCCCCCCATATGGGCTGTCCGTTGTAGTGACAGCCATTGTGTGAAAACGTTTTTTGTCACTGTGACCTTGACCTTTGACCTAGTGACCTGAAAATCAATAGGGGTCATCTGCGAGTCACGATCAATGTACCTATGAAGTGTCATGATCCTAGGCAAAAGCGTTCTTGAGTTATCATCCGAAAATCATTTTACTATTTTGGGTCACCGTGACCTTGACCTTTGACCTTGTGACCTCAAAATCAATAGGGGTCATCTGCCACTCATGATCAATCTACCTGTGAAGTTTCATGATTCTATGCATATGCGTTCTTGAGTTATCATCCGAAAACCATTTTACTATTTCGGGTCACCGTGACCTTGACCTTTGACCTAGTGACCTCAAAATCAATAGGGGTCATCTGCGAGTCATGATCAATCTACCCATGAAGTTTCATGATCCTAGGCGTATGCATTCTTGAGTTATCATCCGGAAAACATTTTACTATTTCGGGTCACCGTGACCTTGACCTTTGACCTAGTGACCTAGTGATCAATGTACCTATGAAGTTTCATGATCCTAGGCCCAAGCGTTCTTGAGTTATCGTCTGACAACCACCTGGTGGACGGACCGACAGACCGACCGACAGACCGACATGAGCAAAGCAATATACCCCCTCTTCTTTGAAGGGGGGCATAAAAAAATAGGGGGGGGGAATCAGGGGGGGGGGGGGGGAAAAGGGGGGGGAAAGGGGGGGGGGGCACGGGCAATGGTTTAGGTGGAGTCTATTGTGGTATGTCAGGTAAAAGTAGTTTTGTCAAAGTATCAATCAAATCTAATCATAAATAAAGAAGTTATGGCAATTTTAGCAAAATTTAATAATTTGACCTTGAGAGTCAAGGTCATTCAAAGGTCAAGGTAAAATTCAACTTGCCAGGTACAGTAACCTCATGATAGCATGAAAGTATTTGAAGTTTGAAAGCAATAGCCTTGATATTAAGAAGTAAAGTGGATCGAAACACAAAATTTAACCATATATTCAAATTTACTAAGTCAAAAAGGGCCATAATTCCGTAAAAATGACATCCAGAGTTATGCAACTTGTCCTTTTACTGTACCCTTATGATAGTTTGCGAGTGTTCCAAGTATGAAAGCAATATCTATGATACTTTAGGGGTAAAGTGGACCAAAACACAAAACTTAACCAAACTTTCAATTTTCTAAGTATAAAGGGCCCATAATTTCGTCCAAATGCCAGTCAGAGTTACATAACTTTGCCTGCACAGTGCCCTTACGATAGTTAATAAGTGTTGCAAGTATGAAAGCAATAGCTTTGATACTATAGGAATAAAGTGGACCTAAACACAAAACATAACCAAATTTTCAATTTTCTAAGTATAAAAAGGGCACATAATTCTGTCAAAATGCCAGTCAGAGTTACATTACTTTGCCTGCACAGTCCCCTTATGATAGTTAGTAAGTGTTGCAAGTTTGAAAGCAATAGCTTTGATACTTAAGGAATAAAATGGACCCAATACAAAACTTAACCAAAATTTTCAATTTTCTAAGTATAAAAAGGGCACATAATTCTGTCAAAATGCACGCCAGAGTTATCTAACTTTGCCTGCCCAGTCCCCTCATGATAGTAAGTAAGTGCACCAAGTTTGAATGCAATAGCATTGATACTTTCTGAAAAAAGTGGACCTAAACGCAAAACTTAACCAAAATTTTCAATTTTCTAAGTATAAAAAGGGCACATAATTCAGTCAAAATGCACGCCAGAGTTATCTAACTTTGCCTGCCCAGTCCCCTCATGATAATAAGTAAGTGTACCAAGTTTGAATGCAATAGCATTGACACTTTCTGAGAAAAGTGGACCTAAACGCAAAACTTAACCGGACGCCAACGCCGACGCCAAGGTGATGACAATAGCTCATAATTTTTTTTCAAAAAATAGATGAGCTAAAAAGGCACTGACTGATAAAACAGATGCAAAATATTGGTCAACAATTCAAACTAAAGACTGGAATGCTACACCCCTGATCCTGGAAAATCATATATATTAGTTGGCATAATACTTGGAGGTTTTTCAAAAAAATACTTTTTTGTGGACATGTAAATTCGTGCATTTCTTACTTGTTGAAAAAAAACAACACGACTTTGCTTGGATCATTTTGTTATGTGTTTGAGTAAATTTCGTGGATCAGTAAACCCACGAAATCAACATTAATTAATGTACCACAAATTATAACAAATTTACAGTACTTAATCAACATGTTTTTAGAAATGTGTTTGACAAGATTTATTTTATTAATTTTTAATCTAAATTAATGATTGTTCATTCAGAACAATAATTAAGATTTTTTTAGTCCGGTGTATTCCTTAGTTTAAATACAATGCAAACATTAATTGCTGAATAAAGTCGAAACCCAATGACTCTAACTTGCCTGGACTGACAACAAAAGTTTAAGCCATCCAGAATTCGAGCCAACCGATCTGAATATGCTTATGTTTACTAACATAAATCTGCAATAGATTTACATCTCCAGTTGAAGAGTATTCATACTGCCTAATCCCCGTACTACTTTTTTCTTTTGAATCAGTAAGAACAGAATTTATATACTTGACATTTTTAAGTAATAACTATTTTCAAACAGTTACACAAACAATCAAACAATGATATTATGTACGGAATAACGCTAAGAATCAAAGCAATATTATGCATTATATGCGCATCGCCCAAGTATTAAACAACACATGTATTACTTTATTTCCTTGTGTTTTTGTTTAAGAATGACATGACCCATAGATACAAAATTGTCTATTCCTTCAAGTTGACATATTATAACTGTAACTCCAACTATTATAGTATAACTTTATTTTGTATAATCATAAACTGTGTATTTTGTAAACACTGTATGCTTGCTTTGTCCACTTGGGCTTTTGGCCTTCTGGATGGATTGTTTAATAAACCATATTGTGATGCAGCCGTTCCAGCCATAATATTATAGCATCTACAAAAACGCCAGATTGCCATCTTTTACTCAAATCAATTAATGATTGAGTCAATAACATGTTTGAAATTATAGGGAGCCTTTAATCAAGTGCTCATAATCAAGTAACAGCTTTATGCTACCCTAGACTTTATAGCAAGGCAAACAAAACAATGTGAAAATTGTGACGTGGACTTAAAAAAATATGAGATATTAATCCCACCCCTGCAAATTCGAGCCATTTGACATAAATGAATATGAATATTTAGCAATACAAAAATAGATGCTTCGAGGATAGTCCGAGCAAACCGGAAAGTCGAGCCAAGTATATTATAATTTTTAGAAAATTACTATTCTGCTTATCTGTGAACAAGTCAAAATTCATAGGTTCTCTAAATACACTTTTATTGTATTTATTATTGCATTTTATGTTCATTCTTTCTTTATTTAAATAAATTAAGTTTCCACAATTATATAAGAATTAGTTTTCTTGTTTGGATACTCGTTTACAGTAATTTATAAATATATTGAGACTTCACCACTGTGAGAAAAGTTTAAAAAAGCACAAGAGCCATTCAATTTTAAGCGCTCTGAAATCAATCACACATTGCTTACATTAGTATCTCATAACAATTATTTTTAATTTGAATTAACATGAACACCATTGTCCCAATTACCACTTTTTTAATCATATTGTTTGTCATACCAAATATATGCTCATAAGAATGTATACCGTAATTACTCTATGTTTTCGGACACTCTTAGTTTTCGGACACCCCTCTTTTACGGAAAAATAATTATTTTTCGTGACTCTTAATTTTCGAACACACGAGTTTTCGTCCATAAGGAATGTTTCTAAGTTTTCGGACAATATATTTTAAAGCGCTATTTTACCAAATTTCGATCCTGTTTTCAATATCTAATGACACTTGAACATTGGGGTTTTACAACCAGATTAACATTATAAAACATGGCAGGTGCATGCCTGAGGGCAACGGACCATTACATTTGCTTTATTGGGTAAATAACCTTGTTATCTGGTATTAAACAATGGTTCCGCCAGATAGCATAAGAGTTATAATGACTATTACAAGGGGTGGTGCCAATTAATAGTTCAATTATCTACCGCAATGGTACTACCCCTACTCAGTAAAATAATTGTGACAAATACTAAACGCTTCAAAGTGTGATGCACCCTTTATCGCAAGTTTTACGAACAATGGCAGGTATTAGACAACAACTATGGTAAATAAGCAAACAAAGAATTCATAGTTTGCTTTTTTATTGCGTTAATTACAGGTTCGTACTATCAAGTATCGGTACATCACATGGTCAAAGTTTGATCGTTGGTCAAAGTACAACCTTGTAGTAACTTTCTGTCAAATAAATTAAGCATTTAAAAATAATTAAAATGCAATGCAAACATATATAACTGTAATTTATACTATACGGCATGGTATTTAACAAGCGCGCACTATTACCGCGGTAGTCGTTGATACAATTGACGCTATTTTCGGACACTTCAATTTTGGACTCTAATTTTTTCGGACACCTGTATTTTGTGAATATTTTTCGTATCTAAGTTTTCGGACACGAAAAAATTTATTTATTTTTAAGTGTCCGAAAACATAGAGTAATTACGGTAAATACAACCCTTAAATAGACTTAACTTGAGCATTGCTCTTAAAAAACGGGACTTAATGAATGTGTATAGTGTCTTCCCACATAAGCCAGTGGAGTCCTCATAGGCTAACCTGAGACGACACTTTTTTACTAAGACTTGATTTTTGTTTAGAAACAAGAGATGTGTTCGTCAGAAACAAAATCCCCCCTACTTTGCCGCTTTGAAATAAAATTTCTATTTATCATGTGGCAGGTATAGAAATAATCTCAATTTAAAGCTTATTACTTCCCTTGGATTTTGTTATTCACCTTCAACATTGAAGGATGGCGTTGACCTTTCACCACTCAAAATGTGCAGCTTCATGAGAAACACAATCATGCCAAATGTCAAGTTTCTATCTTCAATATTGCAAAAGTTATGGCCAATGTTAAAGTTTTCAGACCAACGACTGACAGACAGACAGACAGATGGACTGACAGTTCAACTGCTATATGCCACCCTACCGCGTGTGTGTGTGGGGGGGGGGGTCTGTAGACAGTCAAAAATGACCAAGTCAGACATCGCTGACCAGCAAGGCCTGTGGTTTATCAAAGAGATCATTGCCACAGTTCATCATGTATCTATGTACATAAGTTCATAGGTAAGTAATGAAACCAACCATTCACAAATTAGTACAGGAAAGAAATGATAGTTATATCATTAAAAAACAAGAGCTGTCACCATAGGATGACTTATGCCCCCTATAAAGGCTTGATAGAAGTTATGAGCTTTTTTCGAAACCAAAACGCAGATTTCGAAACCTAAACGCGGACCCTAAGTTCAAAGTCAAGGTCCAGGGGTCAAAATTTGTGTGCGTATGGAAAGGCCTTGCCCGTATACACATGTATACCAAACATAAAAGTTATATCTCAAGGGACATAGAAGTTATGAGCATTTTTTCAAAACCTAAACGCAGATTTCGAAACCTAAACCCGGACCCTAACTTCAAGGTCAAGGTCACATGGGTCAAAATTTTTGTGCGTATGGAAAGGCCTTGTCTATAAACACATGTATACCAAATATGAAGGTTATATCTCAAGGGACATAGAAGTTATGAGCGTTTTTCGAAACCTCAACGCAGATTTCGAAGCCTAAACGCGGACCCTAAGTTCAAGGTCAAGGTCACAGGAGTAAAATTGTGTGTGCGAATGGCAAGGCCTTGTCCATATACACATGCATACCAAATATGAAGGTTATATCTCAAGGGACATAGAAGTTATGAGCATTTTTCGAAACCTAAACACAGATTTCCAAACCTAAACGCGGACCCTAAGTTCAAGGTCAAGGTCACAGGGGTAAAATTGTGTGTGCGTATGGAAAGGCCTTGTCCATATACACATGCATACCAAATATGAAGGTTATATCTCAAGGGAAATAGAAGTTATGAGCATTTTTCGAAACCTAAACGCAAAGTGTGACGGAAAGACGGACAGACCGACAGACGGACAGTCCGATCACTATATGCCCCCCTTTTCTTCGAAATGGGGTATAAAAAATCTTTAACAAATCAATCATTTAAGTTATAAATAAACAAAATACAAAATATGTACAGTAACTGTGAAAATAACTTAAATTCTCGGTAGGGAAATATATAATCTGAGATTTATAATTATATAAATTACTTCTCTTGAAAATAATTGTCTCTGTCAAATCTCTATTTTTAGTATTAATTAATTATAAACCACTACCGTGACTGTAGATTCACAGGTTACATTAACATACCTAAGATACTTGTATGCCAAAAAGTGTCATTTTGTTCTTGGCTTGACCATAAAATGTCATTTTGATTATGCTTCAGTTGTATGGTTTCATATTATTATATATAATAATTATCTCCCTTTAAATCTTATTACTTCCCTTGGATTTGTATTTTTGACCTTAGACCTTGAAGGATGACCTTGACCTTTTACCATGATGTGTTTGTCAGAAACACAATGCCCCCTACTGCGCTGCTTTGATTTATTAATTTTTTTTTATATATTTGGCAGGTCAGATAATTATCTCCTATAAAGCTTATTACTTTCCTTGGATTTGTATTTTCGACCCTAGGCCTTGAAGTATTATCTTGACCTTAAAATTTTACCACTCAAACTGTGCAGCTTCATGAGATACACATGCATGTCAAATATCAAGTTGCTATCTTCAATATTGCAAAAGTTATGGCCAATGATAATTATTTTTTAGACGGACGGATAGACTGACATACTGACAGACGGACTGTTCAACTGCTATATGCCACCATACCGGGGGCATACAAATTCCCTTTAAACGAAAATTTCCTCAAAAGCGGAAAGTATCATCCCATAAGACTCTGTGTGCCCACTGCACAGGCTATTCTGTAGATGGCACTAAAATGCATTAAGCACTATTATCCCAGAACAAGGCTCACCTGGTATTATCTTGTACAACATTGTAACAGACGGTAGGGGGACTTACTTTAAGCCTCATTCTTAGAAAACAGGGCTTTATAAATTGTGCACTAAGTTTTGTCCTAGATTAGCCTGTACAGCCACACAGGCTAATAAGGTACAACACTTTCCGCTAGACAGATTTTTTTTAAAGAAGAGAATTCCTATATACGAAAAATTCCGTAAATGCGGAAAGTATCGACCCTGATTTGCCTGTACAGACTACACAGGCTAATCTGGGACCACACTTTACACACATGCATTTAGTCCCTGTAAAGCTTACACAGGCTAATCTGGGACCACACTTTACACACATGCATTTAGTCCCTGTACAGACTACACAGGCTAATCTGGGACCACACTTTACACACATGCATTTAGTCCCTGTACAGACTACACAGGCTAATCTGGGACCACACTTTACACACATGTATTAAGTCCCTGTACAGACTACACAGGCTAATCTGGGACCACCCTTTACACACATGCATTTAGTCCCTGTAAAGCTTACACAGGCTAATCTGGGACCACACTTTACACACATGCATTTAGTCCCTGTACAGACTACACAGGCTTATTTGGGACCACACTTTACACACATGCATTTAGTCCCTGTACAGACTACACAGGCTAATCTGGGACCACCCTTTACACACATGCATTTAGTCCCTGTACAGCTTACACAGGCTAATCTGGGACCACACTTTACACACATGCATTTAGTCCCTGTACAGACTACAAAGGCTAATCGGGGACCACACTTTACACACATGCATTTAGTCCCTGTACAGACTACACAGGTTAATCTGGGACCACACTTTACACACATGTATTTAGTCCCTGTACAGCTTACACAGGCTAATCTGGGACCACACTTTACACACATGCATTTAGTCCCTGTACAGACTACACAGGCTACTGTGGGACCACACTTTACACACATGTATTTAGTCCCTGTACAGACTACACAGGCTACTGTGGGACCACACTCTACATACATGCATTTAGTCCCTGTACAGACTACACAGGCTAATCTGGGACCACACTTTACACACATGTATTAAGTCCCTGTACAGCTTACACAGGCTAATCTGGGACCACACATTACACACATGCATTTAGTCCCTGTACAGACTACACATGCTAATCTGGGACCACACTTTATGCACATGCATTTAGTCCCTGTACAGACTACACAGGCTAATATGGGACCACACTTTACACACATGCATTTAGTCCCTGTACAGACTACACATGCTAATATGGGACCACACTTTATACACATGCATTTAGTCCCATTATCCCAGAGGGAGGCACATATGTTTCTTGAAAAAACACTCAACAACAGACTGTAAGCAGACTTAACTTAAGTTTTTGCAATGAGGACGGAGTCCTTCTAATAGCTAGGGAAAATTCTTGGTGTTTTGACCACAAATTGGGTCATTTGTGTTGTTGGTTGTTTGCTTACAAATACTATACAATCGAGAATAAGCGTTTTCAATATTGCATTTAATAAGGTTCAATTAATAAAGTTGGGTAGAGAGATATACTTGGTATTGTGATAAATTTATTTTACTCTACCTTCAATTGGGAATTTAAGGAAGTTGTTTGGGAAAAATAGAAAGTTCCAGCATTTGTTATGGGGCCGATTTTGGCCCCTATATTTGACAACTAAATATCTCACAACTTGATACAAACTCAAGGCTGAATGACTGATGACTGAAATTTTTGTGGTGCTGTGTTACTAAGGTTTCTGTATTGGTAAGTTGGAAAGCAACAAGCTAAAGAATGTTTTGAGTTATTGATCCTCAAGTTAATGAAGTCGTGCTGTAAACACGATACATAAAAGAAAGGACGCAATTTTACCTTCTATGAAATCATATCATATTCTTGTCCACTTCATATTAAGCATTTTTAATACAGAGGTAACACTGTAAAACCTTTATTATGCGTTTGAGGCTATTTTTTGTTCATTTTAAGGTTTTACCGATCCACAAATTTATCACAAACACACTGCAAATGAACTGACACAAATTCCTTGTTTACTTTTCCAAACTGAGTAATCCACACATTAACTAATTATATGTCCATGAAATACTTTTGTACCACCAAAATTTCATGAGGAGGAATATCAATGGTTTTGCAATATACAAACAATTTAAGAGGATATTTTACCATATGCAATATACAAACAATTTAAGAGGATATTTTACCATATGTAATATACAAACAATTAAAGAGGATATTTTACCATATGTAAATATAGAAACAATTAAAGAGGATATTTTACCATATGTAAATTCATTCTGTTCTTTACCACCTCATCTTTTTGCATTCTTAATAAACAGAAAATACACAAGACAGCGCGTTCCTGGTGTATTTATGGGTCTGTAAAACAGACCCATACCCAAAGCATTTTATTTGTTTTTAAATAAGTGCCTTATTATAATTATAGTGCTTTCAACAGGAATTTTTTCAGACGTCCAAGGAGCCATGGGGGGGGGGCTGCACCCTACATATGTGGGTTGTTTTTTTTTTAAGATGTGAAATGATGTTATGACGGTGCGTTATGACTCTTCAAGAAAAAACAGCAATAAAGTCAAAAATAACGAGATTTAACAAAAATTGTTTTAAACCTTTCCCGCATAGATACGCATAATCGCTTCTCAATCGATTCCTTAATACATCCGTATGAAACCACACTTTTTATCTATTACTGCCAACTAACTACTTTTACAGTTGCTACTCATTACCCGATAATCCCGTATATTCCATTATTAAAAGGACATTCTGATAAATATTTACGACAAAAGTGATCTAAATTTCCAAGAAACACAAACATTCACCATTTGTTGTCAAATTTTGGCATATATGTTACTGTGTAAAGATCTGATAAAAAACGTCCAATCAGGGCGTTTTTTCAACTAAAAACACGTATATCACCTTACGTGATGTTCCCATTTTTATGCATTATAATTATTATATCTCAATCATATTTCAATTAGATCTAACAAAGTATATAACTATCATAAAATAATTTTATTCGTATAATTTGATATATTAAAAAGAATGATATTAAATTAGTTTTTCCCAAATCAATTGACTTTTCACAGGAAAATATTCAAAAACCACAATGGCATTTTCCCAAAAATGACAAAGAAAAGGTCTGACAAAGGGTCTATGTTACCTTCTGCGTATTCAGGTCATTCTTGTCCACCACATCCTCAGCATCGTTGTCCTGCAGCACTGTAGCAGCAGAATAGCTTGATGTATTTCTTGCATGTATATTTAGGACTCAAACATATTTATAAACAAGAGCACAGAATAAGGGGTGTCACTCTCGGCTGCGAAAGCTTGTAAGAATTTATTTTTTTAGAGGTCACAGTGACCTTGACCTAGTGACCCAAAATGGGTGTGGCGTGTAGAAGTCATCAAGGTGCATCTACATAAGAAGTTTCAAGGTTGTAGGTGGAAGCACTTTGATTTTAGAGGCAATGTTAAGGTTAATGTTAAAGTTTTATATTAGAGGTCACAGTGACCTTGACCTTTGACCTAGTGACTCAAAATGGGTGTGGCATGTATAACTCATCAAGGTGCAACTACATATGAAGTTTGAAAGTTGTAGGTGGAAGCACTTTGATTTTAGAGCCTATGTTAAAGTTTGATATTAGAGGTTACAGTGACCTTGACCTTTGACGTAGTGACCCAAAAATTGGTGTGGCGTGTAGAACTCATCAAGGTTCATCTACATACGAAGTTTCAAAGTGGTAGGTGGAAGCACTTTGATTTTAAAGGAAATGTTAAGGTTTTTGTTTAAGTTTTATATTAGAGGTCACAGTGACCTTGACCTTTGACATAGTGGCCCAAAAATGGGTGTGGCATGTAGAACTCATCAAGGTGCAACCACATATAAAGTTTCAAAGTTGAAGGTGGAAGCACTTTAATTTTAGAGACTATGCTAAAGTTTGATATTAGATTTCAAAGTGACCTTGACCTTTGACCTAGTGACCCAAAAAATGGGTGTGGCGTGTATAACTCATCAAGGTGCATCTACATATGAAGTTTCAAAGTTGTAGGTGGAAGCACTTTAATTTTAGAGCCAATGTTAAGGTTTTAGCGCCTACGTCGGACGGCGGACGAGCTGGCTTTGACAATAGCTCGGGTTTTACCCCAAAACAGCCTTACTAAAAATGTAACTAACACACACATGTTTATATAAATGTAATGAAAATCAAAAACAAATGTTCAACAGCATAAAACTTGGAAAATTAATAAATCTCACATCAAGTGTTACCTTTCTGTAAACATTGCGTACAATATCAATATATACTCCTCCAAATATTACTTAAAAAATTTCATATTTTATAAAAAAAGTATTCATCCATATACATTTCTTACATGGCATGGTTTTTATAAAAATGAAAGTCTAAAAATAGCCTCAGTTGCTATGTACATGTGCATCTATGTACAAATATTAAATTTTCAGTTGAAATGCTTTGTTTTTTCAGGCAAAGTTTACAAGAACTAAATTTTAGGACCATAATGACACAAACGTTTTGACAACATAACATAATATGCATTAGATCTTATGTTCCAACAAAAACCCTCACATTGTATAATCAGATAACAATATGTGCACATAAATTATGTGTATCTTTCACTACACACTTAATGTTGTATTGTAACATCACACACTACTATGTTCCTATGCTAACCAACACATTGTCATTGAAATACTAATCACTAATTACAACAACTAATACATACGTGTACACACTATTCCACTCTGAACACCAGGATGTTGTCGTCCCACAGTCCCACAATGATGGATGATGTGGTGCTGCTGTAGCAGACTGACCATGGGTAACTCACTCCATCCTCCAGTGTAGCAAGATTAGCCAGCTTACTCTCTCCCTCCCTGTCCACCTGTAGTACAGTGTAGGACAGGTAATCACAGACCAGCACCTGGCCTGCAGGGGTCACATGTAGACCACGTGGGCCACTTAGTGCTGGGTCTGTGTATGTAGCCAGGAGTGTGCCATCCCTGGCCAGGGTGAGAAGCTTGCGCTGGTCCCAGCTGATGATGTACAGCCTGTCCCCTGTGGGACTCACAGCACACTTCCATACTGCAAAACAGAGCAACATCAAGATATTGAATTACTGTAAATGTTAAATAATCTTATTAAACATACTGCAGTGATATTGTATTACGCATATGTTGTTATGAATAGGCCTTTACACATCTAAAATATATGCATACATTCCAATAAAAAAATAATAGTTAAGTGCGACAATAAACTTCAGTATCAGTGTTATTGTGTAGAAGTTTACCATGTTGAAATGTGACTGTGGTGAGTTAGAAATGAAGAGTTGCAAAATTACACAGATGGAAACAATTACACAATAGAAAACAATCGCACAGTTCAATCAACATTGGTACATTATGAATGTTACTATACACAGCAATAATTGATTTCTTACACAGGTACCCATGTGATAACAATGTACTAATACTTCATACATGTGCAATATATACGACTTAATTTGTATTTTTAAAGTGTTTAATTTTCTATATCAAGAAAAATAATACTTCAAACAAGAAATATTGATGCGTTTTCATCTATTTTCTCACAAAACCAATAACAACCGCATAATGCTAAAATTAATTATTAAAATTATTACCTACCTTTGAACACTTTTTACAATCCAACCACTTAAATTTTTAAGAGTACTTATTTATACAATGTTTTGAAATTCCTCAATTAATTGCATACATACGTTTGAAAACTTCTTAAAATCCAACTATAGCTATTTAAAGAGTATCTATTTTATATAATTTGTTATTTGTTTATTTATAAAATATATTGCACTGTACAGTAATCTGACAACCACACAAATGCAAACAAGGTCAGAAAGTGTCTCTTTCCCAGGAACTCAGTTTCTATTTATAGACATGCCATGTAGTGACAGTCAAAATACATGTACTTCATTACTCATGTTTATAAATCAATAATTCTGAAAACATGTATTATTTTGTCTACTGTAGCAATAAAATGGCACATATACATTATTGAACAATTACTTTATATAATATCAGAGGGTTTCTGCTATGTAAAAATTGCCCTAAAAGGTACCCAATTCCAAACCAATATTGAACAAAAAAAAATCCCAATTTCCATTGATGTCTTTTTTTTTTTTAAGAAAGAAGTGTCTAATGCTTATTATATATGAACTTTATTTTAAAATAACCTTACAAAGTATATAACTATAAATTATATTATTTTTTCCAAACTGGCAAGGTAAAGGCTTGATGTGGGACAATTTGGCATATATGGCAAGCATGTAACGCTGCACAAAATGCCTAGAAATCATGCCACGAAAACCGCATGGTTTAGAGCTATAAGCAGGCAAGATGCGACGCCAAACGGGTAGGTATCATTAGTGTATTGATATCTTATTTGTTGATGTACATAAATATCGTATTTGTAGGAGTATTACACCATGTAGATGGCAAGCATTATTATTATAAACATAATTTATTTAGTATTAATCGTTAAAAAAAATTAATTTAATATGGCCTAATGTGTTGACATTTTACACCATGCTTTGCTAATCTCAAACTTGAATTATTAATTTGAGCAGACTGTCATTGCATATTTATGTTACCAGAACAGACCAATGTAAATACCAACAATCATTTCTTCTATTCCATGAATGCCCAAAATTGTATTATAATAAAATTAAATTCCATTTATAATGAAAAACGTGTTCTTATTAATACAACATTGAACTATTTTTTCAATCTATATTGCTTGGTTTACTTACAGTAGATACAACACCAACAACCTGCCCCACTGTAACATATTAAATTTGCGGCCATGTTACACACAAACTAGCATTTTTCATTTATCACTATGGCAAATTTAAGGTGTGCTGGCTGTTAATAATTTTATTTAATTTTTTCGGTATTTAATTAAACCCTTTTACATATATTGATGTTGCAGATACACCAGGGAATGCTCTAATCATTGGTGGATAGAAATGGTCCAAACGCTATGAACAGGAACAAGGTACCAACAAAATACCACGGGCAAAAGATCATTTCAATCTAGAAAGTAAAGACATGTAAATCTCTGATAAAGGTGATGAATTGCCGTTTTAGCCTTTCAACCCGTTTTAAATTATTTATGCATCTCATGTTTTTCACAGTATGTGAATATAATATAAACAAGGGCTGTTTGGAAAAAAATGCATGCCCCCCATATGGGCTGTCATTTGTAGTGGCAGCCCTTGTGTGAATACGTTTTTTGTCACTGTGACCTTGACCTTTGACCTAGTGACCTGAAAATTAATAGGGGTCATCTGCCAGTCATGATCAATATACCTATGAAGTGTCATGATCCTAGGTTAATTATTCTTGAGTTATCATCAGGAAACCATTTAACTGAGTCACTGTGACCTTGACCTTTGATCTAGTGACCTGAAAATTAATAGGGGTCATCTGCCAGTCATTATCAATGTACCTATGAAGTGTAATGATCCTAGGCGTAAGTGTTCTTGAGTTATCGTCCGGAAACCATTTTACTATTTCAAGTCACTGTGACCTTGACCTTTGACCTAGTGAGCTGAAAATCAATAGATATTATATGCCAGTCATTATTACTGTACCTGTGAAGTTTCATGATCCTAGGCATAAGCATTCTTGAGTTATCATCCTTACACTATTTTACTGTTTCGAGTCACTGTGACCTTGAACTTTGACCAAGTGACCTGAAAATCAATAGGGGTCATCTGCCAGTCATGATCAATGTACCTATAAAGTTTCATGATCCTAGGCCTAAGCGTTCTTGAGTTATCATCCAGAAACCATCTGACGGACAGACCGACCAACATGTGCAAAACAATATACCCCCCTCTTCTTCAAAGGGGGGCATAATAATATATGCAATCAAAATTAATTAATTATAGACCACGCATTTTTACTAAAACTTTTCATTAGAAAATAGTGCAAAAAACAACAGCAGTTAAAAAATGTATGTTATATGACACTCAAATCATGCATATTCATACACATATGTAGCAATATTATTCAATAACATTTCAAAACATCAAACCTATTTCTAGCTTATCACTGAGGCACTTGGTTATTTGAATTTGAGTATGAAGTACCTCCTTTGAATATAAATTGTATTGTTATTTGCATTTAATCAGTATATTTGTTTGTTGTTGTATTTATTAAAAAGAAACATGCATTTATATGTTGCTATTACTTTTTTTTATAGGTGTTTGAAAGTGCTTATCAGTCATGATGACTCTTGAGGTCCACAGAGTTAGAGTAATTCCAGGGATCAGATTGAATGATTTCATGGGTAATGATATCAATATATGTCGTCTCCAAAAATGGCTATTTATTCTTTATAGGGTTGTGCATTTATGTATATATTTATGTAGAAATAATTTTAACTCAACAGTAACATGCCTCTAGTTCAAAGATTCTTAAGATTAACAACCATTTTTTTAATATGGACGTGAATTGTTTAAGTGAGAACAAAACATAACATACTTTAAGTGGTAGGACTAGGAAATTAATATTAACTTTATTGAAAACCATTCAAATAAACATTGAGATTGATGTATGTATAATAATAAACTTATTCATTTTAGCTAGACTGCATCCAAAGCCTTAGGCTTGTTGAGATACTCTCAAGTCTGTTTTCTGGGACGAACCAGTACATAGTGTTTTTGTAAAGATCATGAGAACCCTCCCCAAGTAGGGATCAAACGTGTGGCCTTCCAATGGCTAGGCAGGCACCATATCTACAATGCCACAACAAGATTAAACGATACAATATATAAATAAATAAATATATATATATAAGATTTATGTATTTCATTTATGCCAGGTCACATGCTGATGACACCAGTGTCGGTGATGGCAGCTTTGAAAGTGTCGGTGGCCAGGCATCTCCTGACATGCATGAAATCTCCACAAATAACAAACAAGAGGGCCATGATACATGTAGCCGTGTATCACTCCACTGCTGAAACAAATATTCTTGGCATGTGCAAATACTTAAATATAGGCCCTATTTAAGCACATGTACACTTTTGTGACCCTCTGGGCTGGGTCAAATTTAACCTCAGGGGCATAATTTGAGCACACTTTGTAGAGGACTACTATATCTCACGACATGCAAAATGTAGTAGCCCTAGGTCCTAGAGTTTAGGACAATAATATATTAAAAGTTTTCACAAAATAAGCAAGATATGAGCGTATATAATGTTCAATTTTGTGACCCGCGGGTCAAATTTGACCCAAAGGGCATAATTTGAACAAACTTGGTATAAGAGGACTATAAGAATGATGTTACTGCATACCATATTTGGTAGCAATAGTCCGAATGGTTTTTGACAAGAAGATTTTTTTTAAGATTTCACAAAATAGGCGCTTTTTAAGCGTTTATTCAATTTTGTGATTCCCAGGTGCACGGTCGAAGTTGACCCAGAGGCATTATTTGAACAACTGACTGGTAGAAGTTTATTAGATGTCTATACATACCAAATTTGGTAGCCCTAGGCCCAATGGTTATAGACAAGAAGATTTTTAAAGTTTTCACAAAATAGGCCCCATTAGTGTATGTTCAGTTTTGTGACCCTGCGCGCAGGGTCAAATTTGACCCAAGGGGCATAATTTGAACAACCTTGGTAGAGAACTATTAGATGTCACTACATACCGAATTTGGTAGCCCTATGCCTTGTAACACTTTTGTCCTAGTAAGCTGACTGAAATCAATTGGAACTATCATACATGTAGGGATGCTCTTAAGCCTTGGTTATTTGGCGGTCAGACCGATGTTAAAACGGTCACGAACTGCTTGTTTACTGGGGTTAGGAAAAAATACTCCAATTTGACAGGGTGATGGAAAGTTTTGTTTACTTGCTGAGATCACGTTTTCTGGAACATGACCGTTCATATAAGCATTCATACATGTATAAGCATTAGTATAAAAGAGGGGTATTTTTAAAACAAATCGAGCCATTATTGATAGCAACTCGCACAGTAAACATTATAATTTTACGGCTTTATGGTAAGTGCAGGAGAGACGGACATTTACTTTCTGGACGGATTATATTTGTGTTGGATAATCTTGTTTCTTTCTTGTTTTGATCTTGTTCAATTTCTTAATAAGAATTACATACATTTACAATACAAATAAGAATAATATACATTTACAATACAACATATACAAACATTTAAAAAAGAATAAAAAGACTATATATGCTATAAAAAGACTTGTTGCTTTCTTTCGCAAACTAACGAGTAGTTAAACGAACCTGGAAAATTCATTTCAAAACAAAAGATTACACAATGCGACTAAAACGAACCTTTGAACACTAATATATTCACATAAGGGTAGAAGTGTCACAGCCTTATGGTTAAAGGACAAGAAGATTTTTAAAGCGTTCACAAAATAGGCACTATATAAGCATATAATCGATTTTGTGGCCCCCAGGGCCGGGTCAAATTTGACCCCTGGGGCATAGTTTCAACAAACTAAATAGAGGACTATACAATGTCACTACATACCAAATTGTGTAGCCCTTAAGGCCTAATGATTATGGACAATTTTTTTTTAAGTTTTCACAAAATAGGCATTATATAAGCATATGTTCAATTTTGTGACCCCCGGGGCAAGATCAAATTCGAAAATAGAGGACTGTTAGATGTCACTACATACCAAATTTGACAGCCCCAGACCAGATGGTTATGGACAAGAAGATTTTTTTAAGTTTTCACAAAATAGACCTTATATAAGCATATGTTCAACTTTGTGACCCCGGGGCAGGGTCAAATTTGACCCAAGGAACAAAATTTGAACAAACTTGGTAGACAACTATAAGATGTCACTACATACCTAATTTGATAGCCCTAGGCCCAATGTTTATGGACAAGAAGATTTTTAAAGTTTTCACAAAATAGACTCCATATAAGCGTATGTTCAATTTTGTGACCCCCAGGGCAGGGTCAAATTTGACCCCAGGGGCATAATATAAACAAACTTGGTAGAGGACTATAAGATGTCACTACATACCAAATTTGGTAGCCCTAGGCCCAATGGTTATTGACATAGAGAATACTAGGTCGGTGCCGAATAAAGCAAAGTTTATTTTGCGAGGCTTAGAAAATCTGAACCACGAGCCTTGGCGAGTGATTCAGATTTTCGTGCCGAGCAAGATAAACTTTGCTTTATTCGGCACCGACCTAGTATTCGATTTATCCCATCAATTTTCTTAGTCGTAAATTATTTCTTTAAACATAGAATAGGAAAATCGAACTAGACGGAAAATCCCAAAGATATTTTAAGCAAACATTGTTTCATTATTTTAATCGTGTCGAGCCTAATACATTAAAAACTAATGAAAAAAAAGACACTAAACAACTGCATCTTTAGCGTGAAACAACATGCATTGTGTCGTATGACGTATTAATAATGACGTCACGAGTATGCGCACTTAATATTTGTAAATAATGTTTATTTGCTTTTTGAGTTGCATTATGTGTAAAAACTATATTACATCTTGGTATCAAATTGTTTGTTTTGTTGAATCTGGTTCGATTTTACTAAAAATGATTACTTTATAGTTGATTCCGAGTAATATGAACATTCTTCGCCGCGCGTGACAGCTATATTTCAGCACTGCTGAAATAAAGGTAAATTTATTTCACAGTGGTTTATTTCGACAATGCACGTCTGATGATGGGATAAAAGCCCTTTATAAGCATATATTCAATTTTGTGACCCCCGGGGCAGTTTTAAATTTTACCCCAGGGGCATATTGAACAAACTAAGAAGAGAACTATTTTATGTCACTACATACCAAATTTGGTAGCC
Organism: Dreissena polymorpha; assembly: GCF_020536995.1. Lineage (NCBI taxonomy): Eukaryota > Metazoa > Mollusca > Bivalvia > Myida > Dreissenidae > Dreissena > Dreissena polymorpha. The sequence goes on along the minus strand of NC_068362.1, from coordinate 43,060,004 downwards.
CTATGCCATACGGTAATGGACAAGAAGATTAAAAAAAAAATCCCACAAAAGGCCTTATATAAGCATATGTTCAATTGTGTGACCCACGGAGCAGGGTCAAACTTGACCCCAGGGGCATAATTTGAACAAACTTGGTAGAGTACTATAAGATGCCACTACATACCGAATTTGGTAGCCCTACAGGCCCAATGGCTATGGACGAGAAGATTTTTTAAGTTTTCACAAAATAGACCCTATATAAGCATATGTTCAATGTTGTGACCCCTGGGGAAGGGTCAAATTTGTCCCCAGGGGCATAATTTGAACAAATTTGATAGAGGACTATTAGATGTCTCTACATACTGAATTTGATAGCCCTATGCCCAATAGTTATGGACGAGAAGAGTTTGAAAGTTTTTACAAAATAGGCCTTATATGATTTTTTTTATTTTGTGACCCCCTGGGCAGGGTCAAATTTTACCCCAGGGGCATAATTTGAACAAATTTGAAAGAGGTTTACCCCAGGAACATTCCTGAGAAATTTCATCAGAATTGGACCAGTAGTTTAGGAGAATAAGGTGTTTGAAGGAAAAGTAAGCACACGGATGGACGCACGACAGACACAGGACCATGATATAAGCTCCGCTGGCCTTTGGCCAATGGAGCTAAAAATCAGAAAAAGCCATCAAATATGTTAATGCCTAAGACGATACAATCATGTTTTATACTGGCTTGCCAACTTTCGTTATTTTTAATTCTTTGTTTTTGACATCGATTGAATTTGGTGCCTACGAGTTATGTTCTGAAAAACTGAAAACTGTTAAGATTGAGAAGGCGTAAAAAAAGTTGACCTGTTGATGAGTTTCAATGACATAATAAACAAATTATTTGAATTGTGATGCAACATAATGAAAAAAACCTCTTCATTGCAAGTACTGTATTGATAAATAAAACATTTGTTAATTTTGAATGAGTTGTATCTTTTCATTGTATTGTTGTTCTTTGAGTGCTATGAACAGTCACATGTGACAGTAACATATACTTTCAAATCACATATATCACAGGCCATATAAGTATAGATTGATATATTTATCACAACAGTCCATATTTATTTCCCAATTGATTAAAACTAAACAATTGGCCATGTGTTTATATAATGAACCAACAAAGACTTGAAGAATAATATGAAAATAGTTTTTATTGTTACTGTGTCCATATGAATTTATAAGTATTTTTCTTTGATGTCAAAATGAAACACTTCAGGTATCTGTAAAAAAAACTGTTGGAAACTTTTTTGGTTCATTATAAACGAGCATATATCTAATTACATAATTTTGCAGACATTTCTAAAAATTATGGGATACAGAGATATTGCTCATTTTTAGAATTTTCCACTTTTACCACAACTATTCCTAATTTTTATTGTATCTCTATTGATGGTTTTACTATATATATGAAGAACAAAAATTAAGGAGACACTCATCGAAAATATTCATTAAAAATAATCCAAGCAATTTAATTTCACGTGATTTAATCATTATCAGTAAAAAGCATTAATATTAACCGACTGGAAATGAAATCAGAATCTTAAAGCAAGCAGACGAATAAGGCACTTACTTAATAAATTAACTCTTTTTGGGAGGCACAAACAATTTGATCTAGAAAGACATTCTCCTAGCAGAGTTGTTGTTCGTGCCTCAACATACAACATCTCTGCAGCGGGCTGAATAAATTCCAGAAATCTTGGCGAAACACATCGAAGTAATTTTACGCTCTTTCATGGAAATCTAGGACACCAAGCATAATATTTTAAGTAGTTACCTTTAAAAACTGCATTTATTGTTAATTTATCGAGATATTTAATAACAATTATGAGAACAATTTTCATGCTCATTTACGCAGATAGCATCACTCCACTAAAATGTAAACAAAGGCTGAAATGGTGATGAAAAGCAAGTGTTAATCTACAAACACATTGAAAGTTTCGTGTATGTTTATGTTAAATATGTAATCAAATGAAATAGCTAATTATGGGAACATATCGTAAGTTTGCAATTTGGATAGATAGATAATAATGTCTACCCTGTATACTTGGCAGGATGGCCGAGCGGTCTAATTGGTTTTTACTCCAGGACTCCGGGGTCACTGGTTCGAGCCCTGCTGCGGGCTACTTTTTTTTCCCTTTTTTTAAATTTTATTCTATATTTTTTACTGGAGCTTTTTAGATCCAATATGTTTACATTTATCAATATATCAATATAAAGCTTTAAATGACAAACTTCAAAACATGCCAAAATCTGTGAAAAGGCCCCTTTAATGCTTACCAAGCACCATTAATTACTTTAAAATGTTACTTCTGTGCTTGTTCAATATTTTGCTTTTAATGCTTTTCAGTAAAAATCACAGGAGTTTGAAATTCTCTCCATGAAGCTAATAATCTAATGGCTAAATAAAAAAAAAACTAGACCCCTATATACTAATATAGTATATAGACTTACTATATAGGGGTCTATTTTTATTATTTGGCCACAAGAGTATATATATATATGTATAGAATTTCAAACTCCTGTGGTAAAAATTATACACATAATTAATGCTCAAGCATAATACATACTGTGCATTTTAAATATACTATGGTATTTTATGTTTTGATGACACAGGATGAGAAAATTGTGCAGCCAGTCCGGGATTTTAACCAGGGACCCCTTGATTTTCTGATTGAGCTAATGATATGCCAAAAAACATCTTCTGTTTAGTGACAATCACTAAGTTCGTGCACTAACATTCTCTTCTGCCAAGCTGGAATTTTTTCGAGAATTCAAGTCACGGGGATCATTGTAAACCGGATCCATTCAAACCATGAACAGGTTTTGTTGAGAATGGATTGTGCCATGGTCCCACATTGGACAACAAATGTTGCAGGATGGGACAAAAGTACAGCCAATCCGGAACTCGAATCTTTTACCCCTGGCTATCAGGGCCAGTGTCTAGGATTATGCTGTTTACATGTGTACAATTAATAAACATGTAGTTAATTTCTTGATCACTATTTATGGTTACCGGTAACCTGCTAATTTGAAACTGCCACCATTGTGCGATCATACTATTGGACATTTATATCAAGTTCTGAGTAAATTAACTACCGTAACCTACATGTACATGTAGAATAGTAGATGATTGTTTCTTTGTCACAATGCTTAAAACTTTAAATGTATAAACTGCAGTTCTAGGTCTTATTGCCACTTACAGATATAATAAATTATGATAAATAAAATGCTTAAAATGCAGAATTCTTAATTCCTGCCCTTGCTTTTCAAGAGAGAATACTTTCAAGTCAACCCATTTGGAAAGAGGTCAAATTTTCTTACACTTTCCTTTAAACAGGTTTACTAGGATATATGTGCTATCTTTAATTTTGAGACATGACTAAGATTACATTTAGAACCATTCTTAATGTAATGTACATGTATCATGAAATTTGTTTAAAGTTTTATAATTCCAAGCATATTCTGAAACAGCTTGTGGTACAATAGGCCCCATATACAAATTATTCACAATATAAATCATATATTTTTTAAACAAAAATACCATAAACATTTATTATCTTAATAAGTTAATTGTAATTATTACAATATAATAGTAATTAGTAAATTATCACAGTTATTGTTTAATGAATAAACTTCACTCCAATCAATGCACTTTACATTTATCAGTGCAATATTATGTACCCATTCATAATAATAGAATTCATGATTATGAATAGCATTCATATAGATAAAAGGGTTAGATCAAATTTTAAAGCTAGAATATTTTTATCTTGAAGTGCTTGCATGTGCATGTATATTTATTGTTGTTTAGATTGAAAAGAGACTCAAAAATATGCTATTGGTATGGTATTGTATGTTGAAAAATAAATAAAGCTGAACATCAGGGATTAAACATTAAAAGTCAAGTTGTGTTTTCCTTTTTATTTTAATCATTTATTATTTATGGAAAAGTATGCAAGTGTATGAAAGAAACAAGAGATGTGTTCATCAGAAACACAATGCCCTCTAGTGCACCGCTTTGAATTAAAAAAAAAATTTTTTTACCTTTGGCCTTGAAGGATGACCTTGACCTTGAAACTTCCACCACTCAAAAAGTGCAGCTTCATGAGAACCCCGCTTTGAAATATATTTTTTTACCTTTGACCTTGAAGGATGACCATGAAAGATGACCGTGACCATGAACATCCACCGCTCGAAATGTGCAGCTTCATGATAACGCTGCTTTGAATAATGAACCTTGAAGGATGACCTTGACCTTGAAGGATGACCTTGGCCTTGAACTTCCACCACTCAAAATGTGCAGCTTCATGATAACGCAGCTTTGAATTTTTGTTTGACCTTGAAGGATGACCTTGACCTTGAAGGATGACCTTGACCTTGAACTTCCACCACTCAAAATGTGCAGCTTCATGAGAATGCACCTTTGAAATATTTTTTTTTTTTTTTTTACCTTGAAGGATGACCTTAACCTTGAACTTCCACTACTCAAAATGTGCAGCTTCATGAGATACACATGCATGCAAATATCAAGTTGCTATCTTCAATATTAAAAAAGTTATGACCGATGTAAAAAGTTTTCGGACGGACAGACGCCATATATTTGACATTTGACCTTGAAGGATGACCTTGACCTTTCATCACTCAAAATGTGCAGCTCCATGAGATTCACATGCATGCCATATATCAAGTTGCTATCTTCAATAGTGAAAAAAGTTTTAAATTGTTGACCTTTGACCTTGAAGGATTACCTTGACCTTTCATCACTCAAAATGTGCAGCTCCATGAGATACACATGCATTCCAAATATGAAGTTGTTATGTTCAATATTTCAAAAGTTATTGCAAAACTTAACTATCTTAAAGTTTGAAATTTTTGACCTTTGACCTTAAATGATGACCTTGACCTTTCACCACTCAAAATGTACAGCTCCATGAGATACACATGCATGCCAAATATCAAGTTGCTTTGTTCAATATTTTAAAAGTTATTGCAAAACTTTACTATATTAAAGTTTAAAAAAAAATTACCTTTGACCTTGAAGGATGACCTTTACCTTTCACCACTCAAAATGTGCAGCTCCATGAGATACACATACATGCCAAATATCAAGTTGCTATGTTCAATCTTTCAAAAGTTATTGCAAAACTTTACTGTAAGGTTAAAGTTTTGGGACAGAATGACAGACAGAAAGACAGGGCAAAAACAATATACCCCCGATCATTCGATCCGGGGGCATAAAAAGTATTAATTGAGGACATTCAAATTTTTACACCCCACCATCCCTTTTTCTCGTATTGCTTTCTATTATTAAACTCATCCTCTACACTTGCGAAGAATACCTAAAAAATCTTGTTATATGTAATCATGTTTAAATGTGTGTACTTTGATGCATTGCTGAACCTTCTGAATATCCTGAATAATGATATTGACAATGAACAAAACAAGGACATGCACTACTGTATCAGCAATGCAGGTCTTTCTCCAGAAATTTGCACAGGGGAAAATATGTGTGATTTACAGGGTACTGGGTTACTCCTTTGAATTTATTTAATGTTAGGCACTTAACCATATGTTACTGTACTTAAGAAAGTGCAATAATTGAACAAATATATATTTTAACTTATCAGCCTTTAAAAACCTGATGAATCTTTAATGTCTTTCATGATATTGAAGAATTACAGCAACACAAATTGGTGAGATAAAGTAATAAATTAAAGATTCAGGCATTAAGGTCCTTAAAGAGCCGGGGAAGGGCATGAGTATTACAAGTATTGCAATTTATTATTTATTTAAAAGATCATGTAAAGGTTAATTTGATTCTGTGCAGTTTTGATTCTGTACTTTTTTGACAGATTGTCATATTTCTCTTATATAATTTTGTATTTGTAAACATATTCCTGAATGAACTTGTAAGTGTATGATAGATGCTAAACCAGTTGTCCCCTTTCAGGATAAGCATGGGACAATGAAATGTATATTGTTAAAACAACAATAACAAAACAACTGTACTGATGTTGGCCTGCAATTTATTTTAAGATGTGTATTTTACCACACAATTAGTTTGAGTAAACATCTTCAGGGTTTATGTGTACCAAACTGGCATTGCATTGGTAAAACATTAACAGACTGTTTACTTTGGTCAATATTTATATTCAATATTTCTCATTCACTCAAAATCTTGTCAAAGCAGCAACTACTTATTGATGCTTCTGTATAATTTTATATTATTTTCTAATACAGATATACAGCTTTGACTCATTGTTAATATTGCAATATGTTCATTTAGTTAAATATGTGCATGAAATAAAATTGAATAGCACGCGCCCAGTTGTAAACTTCAAATACTATCAGATAAAGCAAAGCCGATGGGCGGGGCCATTTTGAATATGCGACTATGATCATGTGACTAAAGTCATGTGTGGTAGAAAGTAGTCCGTGAGCCCACGACAGAGGTGAATGTAATGAACCGTAGCATAAGAGAGTGCTAGAAGGAGTGCTGTATTCGAAAAAGAAACCGGTCAATTAATTTTGTCAGTGGACATTCAAAATAAACAACACAACACTGAACTATGACCAATCACAACACTCTCACACAGTATTATCAAGAAGATATTTAAACCAAAAAATCAGTTAAAAAACATCATCAAGTATTTATCGTAAAATCAAGAAAATAATGTACTAAGTTAACTGGTATGAAATTGCTGTTAAAACATTTTTTCTTTCAGAAACTGATAGTCAAGTGTGACAGTGACAGAAGAATATCAATCAATATTTAAAATAAACCCACATTACTGAGGTGAATGAATCAATGAAATACTTGACAGGAACGTAATAAATGTTGGGAATCAATTGAATAATGCAACAGGCACAGTTTTAAAAGCAGACAGCTTAATTATCAGTGGTGCTTAACTTTTACTGATGAAGAGCTTTTGGTTGCAAAGTTATATGGCAATACAGCATTAAAATACTAATGTACACACACTAGTATATAAGTATATCAATCAATAAAGAAATAACTGTATATGTAAATTGAAATGAACAGTAAATATTACGATTTCAGAGATCTGAGAAGCATATGATAACTTGTTTTCTTTTGGTTCGTTTACTTGTTACGCGATACCTACCTGAATGCGAGACAACTCTTGTTTACCCTTAGTTTCGAAAAGACCGAATATTTGTTGTTAAGAAAAAATCGGTCCATTTAGTCGATAACGAAATTCCCCCAATGTGCCATTTTATCGATTTTAAAAATATCAATTTGACGAGACTCTTTTTCTTAAAATTTCTAGAAAATCTCTGTACATATCACACATGTTATTAGGATGAATCCACCATGATTCTTACCTGTTAAATCAGCTGATGAATCTTCATAAAGTCTGCAGACCAGTTCGCCACTCAATGTGAACTTGTACAGAGCAGTACCAGAGCAGATATATAGGTCACCCTGGTTGTGGGCAATACCTGCACAATAATGTTGTAACTTAAGCTTCCTGCCTTTGGCAAGCTGGCTCTGGCTTACTGTGATAAACTGGACCTCTTTATTCGACATAGCCACTGCAGCCTCAGTGGGTGTGATCTGACACATGTCCAGTGGCCTAACCCTCACATCCAAGTGGCTTACCACACGGTACTGCTGGTTCAGAAGCTTGACTCTCCTATTATAGTAGTCTGCAACCAGTACCTGTCCATCTGGGAGAGCACATACTGCTGTGATCCGGCATATGTATGAATCGCTTGGCATTTTTACATTGTGCACAGACTTCCCATTCACAGTGAAAACATGGTTTGGAAAGTTCTCTTTTATAAATATATTAGACTGTTGTATATTTTCCAGACATTTTTTACTGGCAATAAAAGAGAGTTCTTTACCCAGTACTTTCGGTATGGCTACATGGAGATGGAACAATTCATAGTGAAGTCTAATGCAGCTGTTTCTCACAACCTTGAGAGGAGCTTGTTTCAGGTTTAGATCTTCTTTCTTCTCCTTAATAGTGCTTTTCTCAAAATCTGCTAATAAATATTTGATTTTCTCACGCATTTCACTGATTGGGTATTGCATATACAGTCCCACCTGTCAATAAAGACCACTCAAGGGATTTGGTCGTTGTGGTCTTTGTTCACAGGTGGTCTTTATTCGCAGGGTCGATCGAAACTTTGCAAAATATGCTAGTAGTTTTTTAACAGGTACCTTATCTATGTATGTGCTCTATTGTTTAAATGTTTGAATACTTATGCATGTATAATGAAATAAAGGATTGAAACACAGTTTTGTTTTACATTTGTATATTTATTACATGTTGTATTTCTATTCCCTTATGTTTTTATTATTTATTTAATTTATCATATTCTGTATGAATAACATTTGATATACATGTATACGTACATGTACATGTAATTCTACAAAGAACAAAGTACAAAATACACATAACATAGCAAACATTTATACATGAAATACATGAATCACTACTACACAACCAGTAAAGTTGACAGTAATGGACAATAAATGACATCTGATATTTATATACGCGAATTCCGACTCACGCTTAAGGCGTTTACTTTCACAGTTTACGTACTCCTCGAATTCGTCCATAATCTCATGTTTACGCTTTAAAATGCTCTGAATTTGAGTTTTTCCTACACAAAGATCACTAGCCACTCGTCTACAACTGTGTCCTTTACCTAACAAACTAATGACCTTAACGCGTTCTTCCAACGTCAAGAACTTACGCTTGGAAGCCATGGTGGTTAACTTGAACTGACAATTTACTTTTCTATAATCTATGAACGTCTTATTACGGAGAAATTTAAGAAGAGAATGACTACTAAAATGTTTGTCTTTAATAGGCATCGTAAATGATATGAAACCGTTAATTTCCTTAATGAGTTTATGAAAGCCCCAAATTTGTCTTTGATATTTTCGGCAATTAGTAGATTAATCGCGAGTCACTTAAATACAAAGGCAAATTTTTACACTTTTGACAAACTGTCAAATGCATAAAAGAAGCAGGCGACTACCAATTAGCAATGCATGTTAAATAAACAAACAACTGCTATCGAGTGCAATAAACTGTCACTTGCCAATATCTCCATAGCGACCGACGAGTCCACTGGTAAGATGTGTATCACGTGACTACGCAGCGTCCTGGCGGCCATTTTGTTATTTGAAAGTTGCGAAATCGTTGATTTTTATGATTGCAGTGGTCGTTGTAAGCTATCAAAATGGAGATTTGGGAATGTAAAAGGGTGGTCGTTGGTCTTTGTTCACAGGTGGGCTTTATTCGCAGGTTCAATATATAGTGAAATCGTTCGGGAGGAAATCGGTGTGGTCGTTATTGACTGTTGGTCGCTATTAACAGGCGGTCGCTCGGGCAGGTTGGACTGTATACCCAATGTGTTGTATTAACTGTGCTGGTTTCACATTCGTGTAAATACGATACTATATTCACACGCAAACCATCCACAATAAGCCTCTCAAGTTCTTTGTATGAAACCTTAAGAGACATCATTCTGTCCTCCTGATATGTCTGACATTGTTTCATTTGTGAAACAGTAATTTCCGTTCTGACAGACAGCTTCTTGAAGTTGGTTGACTTCCCTCTGGCAGCCTGAGGTAATGGAGTTACTTGTAAGCATAGTCTGAAAAACAAACACACGGGAGACAGTAAGTGATTGAATAGTAATCAACTGACCAATAACCAACTGTGTACCCCGAAACGATATTAATTATAATACAAATTTAAAGGGGCATTTTAACAACAAGAGGGCCATGATGGCCCTGTATCGCTCCACTGTTTTTTTATGCGAAAAAAAACGCGCAATGCGCATGGGTTGAAATGTACTCAAGCATGTGACTTTCTCTGTCTATCCTTCGTCCCACTGGGCGCTTAAAGTTGGAAGGGTGAACATTTTTATATATGGAAAAAGTTACTACCGTGTTAACTAAACTGAGTAAAAAGCCCGGGAATTGTTCCTTTGAAGCACAGTCCCATTGCTTATAACGTAGGTACATTTATCTCTCCAAAAGATATTGTTGTTCTTTCTATTTCACATATTTTTAGATGCTGAAGATCAAATATACGCATTTGATTTGAAACAGATTCACAAGACCCGTAGGAATCAAAATGCCTTAACCCCTTACCAAACGACACATTTTGGACTTTCCTAATTTGAACAAGATGTGTTTGTGAAACACAATGTCCCCCTATATTATGTTTGACCTTGTAGGATGACCTTGATCTTGTGAAGGATGACCTTGACATTGACCTTTCACCATTCAAAATGTGCAGCTCCATGAGATACACATGCATGCCAAATATCAAGTTGATATCTTCAATATTCCAAAAGTATTCATAAAATAAGCGATTTGGTCCACATATATTTGACCTCTGACCTTGAAGGATGACCTTGACCTTGACCTTTCACCACTCAAAATGTGCAGCTCCATGAGATGCACATGCATGCCAAATATCAAGTTGCTATCTTCAATATTGCAAAAGTATTTATAAAATAAGCGATTTGGGCCACCTATATTTGACCTTTGACCTTGAAGGATGACCTTGACCTTGACCTTTCACCACTCAAAATGTGCAGCTCCATGAGATGCACATGCATGCCAAATATCAAGTTGCTATCTTAAATATTGCAAAAGTATTCATAAAATGAGCGATTTTGGCCACATATATTTTACCTCTGACCTTGAAGGATGACCTTGACCTTTCACCACTCAAAATGTGCAGCTTCATGAGATACACATGCATGCCAAATATGAAGTTGTTATCTTTAATATAGCAAAAGTTATTGCAAAATGTTAAAGTTGGCGCAAACAGACCAACAGACAGACCAACAGATCAACAGACAGACAGACAGACAGGGCAAAAACAATATGTCCCCCATTACTATAGTGGGGGACATAAAAAGGTTGCAGATGACAATTAAATTGTAATATAATATTAAGGAAATAAATAATCAGGTAGGGTAGAAATAATTGTGATAAAAAGAGAAATTGCTCATCTTAAGCAATTTCTCATTTTATCATAATTATTTATAAAGTCGTCGGCTATAAACCCGTAAAATCCTGTTGGTGTTTGGTAAAGGGTTAATAATCTCTGGTTCCTTCTTAGAGCCTTTCACACATTTAAAACAAATACAATAGTAGCATCTTTCTTTGTAAAGAATCATCTCAAACAAGGGCTGTTTGTAAAACATGCATGCCCCCCCCCCATATGGGCTGTCAGTTGTAGTGGCAGCCATTGAGTGAATACGTTTTTTGGCACTGTGACCTTGACCTTTGACCTAGTGACCTGAAGGGGTCCATCTGTGAGTCATGATTAATGTACCTATGAAGTTTCATGATCCTAGGCGTAAGCTCTCTTTAGTAATCATCCGGAAACCATTTTACTGTGTCAAGTCACCGTGACCTTGACCTTTGACCTAGTGACCTGAAAGTCAATAGGGGTCATCTGCGAGTCATGATAAATGTACTCATGAAGTTTCATGATCCTAGGCATAAGCGTTTTTGAGTTATAATCCGGAAACCATTTTACTAAGATGAGTCACCATGACCTTTGACCTAGTGACCTAAAATTCAAAAGGGGTAATCTGCGAGTCATGATCCATATACCTATGGAGTTTCATGATCCTAGCAATAAGTGTTCTTGAGTAATCATCCAGAAAACATTTTACTATTTCGGGTCACAGTGACCTTAACCTTTCACCTGAGAATCAAAAGGGGTCATCTGTGAATCATGATCAATGTACCTATGAAGTTTCATGATCCTAGGCATAAAACGTTCTTGAGTTATCATCCGGAAACCATTTTACCATTTCCGGACACCGTGACCTTGACCTTTGACATAGTGATCTGAAAATCAATAGGGGTCATCTGCGAGTCATGATCAATGTACCTATAAAGTTTCATGATCATAGGCATAAGCGTTCTTGAGTTATCATATGGAAAACATTTTCCTATTTCGGATCACCGTGACCTTGACCTTAGACCTAGTGACCTCAAAATCTTCAGGGGTCATCTGCGAGTCAAGATCAATGTACCTTTGAAGTGTCATGATCCTAGGCCTAAGCGTTCTTGAGTTATCATCCAGAAACCATCTGGTGGACTGACATACAGACGGACCGACATGTGCAAAACAATAAACACCTTCTTCTTCGAAGAGGGGCATAAATATAATTAACAACCCACACATCCCTTAGACCAACAGGCCTGAGAATATTATGATAATCTAAAGATTATATCTTATATTTATTAATGTATTTAATTAAGTAAATACATTTGACTTCTACGATCAATTCATGGTAATTATATTAAGAAAACTATAAAATGATCAGAAATTTATATGGATCGTTGAGCAATTGACATGACGCATTATCTGTGATCGCTCCGTCCACTAGAATTGATCCACCAATCAGCGATTGATTAATCGGGCGCACTCATTAGCAACGACCTGTCCGCCATTTTCTAGACAAGCTACATGTTTAGGTTCACTTTTATTCCAACGAGTTTCTTTTGTTTTCTTTTAAAAAAAAAACAAAAAAAAATGGTTAAACGGTGTCAATGGGGATTATGTAACTCGGACAATCGATATCCTGAAAGATTAGTTGGTGACATTTAATTTATATTGTTTCCAAAGCCGAAAAGAGATCTTGAGAAGTGTAAGAGATGTATAAATACATGCGGTCGTCACCACGAACAACTGAACGTCAACACTGTCAAAGACAATTATAATATATTTTTATCGGATATACTAGCAGATTTAAATAGTTTATGTTATCAATCTGATTATCACATAATATTTCACTTTTTTTAAGCCTAATTCATGCTGTGTTTTATTACTCTGATAGTAATATACTTAATTGACATCATACATGTTATTTGAAGGTGACATGTGATATATTATCTTATTAACGGTATCTACACATTTGCACTCATGTGGTGCCACCAATAAACGCTTTTAATCCACACTAGGAGCTCGAATGCCTAGATCTCATTTTTTAAACGAGTTTCGTTTATTTTGTTCCGATTAAAAAACGGAAATGAAATATGGCAAAACGGTGTAAAAAGAGTTATGCAACTCTGACATTTGGTATCCAGAAAGATAAGTTAGATCAATTAAATTTATACCATTTCCAACGCGGCAATGCGGTCTTGACAAGAGCGAGTGGAAGCTTCAAGAATTACCGAGATCCCCTTTATAGAACATTAATTTATTTCACAAACTTGAAAATTCATATAAGCAATAGCTAAGCATTATTAAGTATGTATTATGTCATGTATGCATGTAAAATAATTGAGAATTTTGGTACCCAATTTGTGTAACTTTACGAAATCCCCGTTAAAAATCGCGTTTCTGTGTGTGTAAGAAACAAGTGAAAACCATTTTGTTATTATTTTAATAAAGACGTATCGATAAATACTATTGTAAAAGAGTTATTATTACTGATATTAGTTAAACAATAAATGCGGTAACCTCGGGGAAGTCGGTACCTGCGCGAGCGTCTGATATTGGTAGCCTTATTAATTTATAATAGCCTGACCGTATTCCATTTCGTACAACGCTAATTTTATATCAGACAATGTCCAAACTTACTGTGTTGTTTTTGCGCTTTAAATTATAGTGATTGATAAATGTCCCATATGCAATGTTTAATATGATTAATATCACTTTTATACGCAATAACATCTGGGATTGAGGTACCCACCCGGCGTCAGAAATTAAAGCGCGTAAAACTTCACCAAATTCCCAGTTATAAAGCGTTTTTTCGTGTCAAATACACAGGTAGGAGGGAATGTTTTGGTAATAATTTTGTTAATAACACGGGTAAATACTGGTGAAGTGATAATTTATTGCAAATACAACCATTACACGTAATAACGTGTTCGATTTTGGTAAGCGCGCAAGCGTTTGAGAGCGTGTTTAATGTACCAATTTACCCGTTATAAATGTTCTCTTTAATCGTAAATTTTTCGCATTTGCAGAATAACGAAATGGCATCATCCCCTTTACAAGTGTAATATGGTGTTAAACAAGTCCATAAAATCATCCGGAATATCGCGTAAATCTATATGCAGTCTAAAGGCAAAGAAGCCATTTTGGTGTTCGCTTGTCTAGGTTTTCTTCCCGCTGAGCCACGTGATTAAGTGGGCGGAGCGATCACTGATAAGGCTTCATGTCAATTGACAATCATATCTCCACAATTCATGAGTCACAATTCACAAATGGAACAATATATCATTAGTTATTAAAAAGAAGCATATACGATAGTTAAGAACATTGCACTTTATTAGTTCCAACACCTCATGGATACAAAGTTTGAGTTTACAATGCAGTATAATATATTGACTTTTCTGGAAACAATTATGTTCATGGAAGTTGTGTTTTAAAATCAATAAGATATTATTAAACTGGTTTAAATACTACAAAAAAGACATTAAATAAACATGTCATCCGAATTTTTTTTATCCTGATATATGGTCACTTTCGACATATTTAAATAAATCCCGACTTTTTTCAGTTTATAAGAAAAACATTCAGAACACATGTTCTTACTTAAATTCCTTTGTAAGCAGTCACCATCTGATCTAAAATGGCACTAAATGACAGGATTTTATCTCATGTTTACAAGATGTTGTTGTTGTTGTTGGTCACAGCCACACGACCGCAGTAATCTCCCCTGGTAAATGTCATATGTTCAGTTTTGCGACCTCCCGTCGTCGGACAGGGTCAAATTTGAGCCCTAGGGAATAATTTGAAAAAATTTGGTAGAGAACTATTAGATATCACAACATACCAAATTTAGTAGCCCTAGGCTCTATAATTCAGACCAAGAAGATTTTTGAAGTTTGCACAAAATAGGCTTTATTTAAGCATATGTTCATTTTTGTGACCCCTGGGACAAGGTCAAATTTGTTCCAAGGGGCATAATTTGAAAAAACTAAGTAGAGAACTAGTAGATATCAATACCTACCAAATTTGATAGAAATATGCCCAATGGTTATGGACAAGAAGATGTTTATAGTTTGCACAAAATGGGCCCAATATAAGCATATGTTCAATTTTGTGACCCCTGGGGAACGGTCAAATTTGATCCCAGGGGCTTAATTTGAACAAACTTGGTAGCGGACTATAAGATGTCATTACATACCAAATTTGGTAGCCCTATGCCATATGGTTATGGACTAGAAGATTTTTAAAGTTTGCACAAAATAGGATTTATATTAGCAAAATTTCGATTTTTTGACCCCCCAGGACGGGGTCAAATTTGACCCCAGGGGCATAATTTGGACAAACTTGGTAGAGGACTATTAGATGTCACTACATACCAAATTTGGTAGCCCTAGGCCCAATGGTTATGGACAAGAAGATTTTTAAAGTTTTCACAAAATAGGCCTTATATAAGCAAATTTTCAATTTTTTGACTCCCCGGGGCAGGGTCAAAGTTGACCACAGGGGCTTAATTTGAACAAACTTGGTAGAGGACAATAAGATGTCACTACATACCAAATTTGGTAGCACTTGGCCCAATGGTTATGGACAAGAAGATTTTTAAAGTTTTCACAAAATAGGCCTTACATAAGCATATGTTCAAATTTTTGACCCCCCGGGGCAGGGTCAAATGTAACCCCAGGGGCATAATTTGAACAAATTTGGTAGAAGACTTTATGATGTCACTACATAGCAAATTTGGTAGCCCTAGGTCCAATGGTTATGGTTAAAAAGATTTTTAAAGTTTGCACAAAGTAGGCCTTATATTAGCAAAATTTCTATTTTTAACCCCCCCGGGGCAGGGTTGAATTTGATCCCAGAGGCAAAATTTGAACAGACTTGGTAGAGGACTATAAGATGTCGCTACATAGAAAATGTGGTAGCCCAATGGTTATGGACAAGAAGATTTTTAAAGTTTGCACAAAATAGGCCTTATAAAAGCAAATTTTCAATCTTTTAACCCCCCGGGGCAGGTTCTAATTTGACCCCAGGGGCATAGTTTGAACAAACTTGGTAGAAAACTATAAGATGTCACTACATAGCAAATTTGGTAGCCCTAGGCCCAATGGTTATGGACAAACAGATTTTTAAAGTTTGCACAAAATAGGGCTTATATAGCAAATTTTCAATTTCTTAACCCCCCAAAACAGCCTCAAATTTGACCCCAGGGGCATAATTTGAACAAACTTGGTAGAGAACTATAAGATGTCAGTACATACCAAATTTGGTAGCCCTACGCCATACGGTTATTGACAAGAAGATTTTTAAAGTTTGACCAAAATAGGCCTTATAATTATAAGCAAATTTTCAATTTTTTGACCCCCCGGGGCAGGGTAAAATTTGACTCCAGGGGCATAATTTGAACAAACTTAGTAGAGGACTATAAGATGTCACTACATACCAAGTTTGGTAGCCCTAGGCCCAATGGTTCTTGACAAGAAGATATATAAAGTTTGCACAAAATAGGCCTTATATAAGTAAATTTTCAATTTTTTGACCCCCAGGGGCAAAGTCAAATTTGACCCCAGGGGCATAATTTGAACAAATTTGAAAGAAGTTAACCACAGGAACATTCCTGAGAAATTTCATCAGAATTGGACCAGTAGTTTAGGAGAAGAAGATGTTTAAAGAAAAAGTTAACGCACGGACGCACACACCACGGACACAGGACCATGACATAAGCCCCGCTGGTCTTTGGCCAGTGGAGCTAAAAAAAATTATTTAGGCAGATGCAATAACAATGCATGTTACATCAATTCACATGTTACTTTTCTAGAGGCAATACTATAATGATTATTATTAAAATAAAAATATATAAATAAATATGTATCTATTTACTGTGTGTTTGGGAAATAATGCAAACCGAATTGAACAACAAATTGTGCATTTATTCATTATAATGATATTACCACTCTTTAGTAATGTCATTACTAGAATGCATGTGTATAACATAAAGTTATGTATATTTAACTCATCATTATTATACTGATTAAAGTGCCACAGGACAAAGTGTGTTTCTATTAAGACATTCGGTGTTTTCAGTGTTTCAAATTGAAATAATTCTTATGAAATGGCAATCTAAGTAAACGATAAAATATGTTTTTGCATAAGCCGTTAATATGTCTCTTTAACTATAATATATATTTTTTTTTTAAGGTTATAAATGATGAGAACTTAATTCCTCTTTACTAATTGCTTTCTTGCATAAATTGGCATCAGCTTCATTAATAAATAGATGAAAAATGATGTGATCATTCATACTTATTGTTAAATACTGTAAAAATTAACAATGGACAAGCACATACACTCAACCATTTCGACACAAATCACAAGTATATTGACAAATATTGAAACTCCATAATTTTTAATCAAGAGATAAATTCTTGTTACCGTCTAATGTAAAGCAATGGACGAATTTCAAGTGATTTTTCAAAAGTATAATTTGCCCCCTTGGTGCAAAAAGGTATCATATGACATTGAAATGAGAAGGCACAGCAATTTTTGCACAAACATGGCGAATTGATCTTGCATTTAAACATGTTATCATTTATGAAACCATTTCTTTGAATATAATAGTTTCAAAATGTTTAACTCCCATCATAATTGGTTGCATAATAGCCCACACTTTACTTTCTTCTGAGTATAAAGAATGCAGGCATCATGTCATATTATAATTGAACAAAACATAGTATGAATAAAGAAGGCCATCATGGCCCTTAAATGGACTGTCAACCACGACGACGAAGAAAAGAATAGTTGTAAAATACCGCATTTTTTTTCAATTATTAGTTTATATTGATGGAAAAATCACGACTGGTATATTGCATAACTTGAAAAAAGTTCATATTTTCAGTATATTAGGTAATACAATTTCGCGATGTGAAATCGAAAGTACATCGCGAAAATATGTGGCATGTACAATTTGCATTCCTGGGTTTACCACGTGACGATGGTGTTCAATCTACTGGTGTTATTTATATTTTTTCAAGTAATGTAATATATACCAGTCGTGCTATTTTAATCAATATAAACTTATAATGGTAAAAACATACGGTATTTTACAACTTTTCATATCTTCGTCGTCGTGGTTGACAGTCCCTTTAAGGGCTAATCTGAGTTCCTGGACATGAATTGTTGAAGGCTTCAACTGGTGGTCTATTTTTTGATCCCACTAGAGTGTTAAGAATTTAGTTTTAGATTTGACTTGGTGACATTGTTTCTAGACGCATGTTATCCACTTTCAGACTTGGCCTAGATATTGTCAAGATACCAGTACACATTCTGAGTTGTTTCCAGAATGAGTCATGAAATATGGTCTCTGTAGTTGCACAAAGGATTTTCTTATTGTTCATCTGGTATACTACTTTCAACACACAAATGACACAAAATTTGAACTCGGCCTTGAGCTAAAAAGTGGAGGGGGGGGCGGAGGGGGGTATGGGGGTTAGAGGGGGGTATAATGTGGGGTGTGGTAATTTATTCGATGTTAAAAAAAAATTGGGGGGGGCAGAGGGGGGTATGGGGGTTAGAGGGGGGTCTAATGTGGGGTGTGGTAATTTATTAGATGTTTAAAAAAAATTGGGGGGAAGGGTGGGGAGGTAGGGGGATGGGGGTGAGAGAGGGGTATAATGTGGGGTGTGGTAATTTATTAGATGTTAAAAAATGGGGGGGGGTTGGGGGAGTAGGGGGGAGTGAGAGGGGGGTAAAATGTGGAGTGTGGTAATTTATAAGATTTAAAAAAGAAAAAAAAAATTTGGGGGGAAGGTGGGTAGGGAGGGTGGGGGTGGGAGGGGGTAATATGTGGGGTGTGGCAATTTATTAGATGTTTAAAAAAAAATTTGGTGGGGGTTGGGTGGGGGGTAGGGGGAGTGGGGTGAGAGGAGGGTATAATGTGGGGTGTGGTAATTTATACGATGTTTAATAAAAAAAAAATTGAAGGGATGGTAGGGGGAGTGGGGGGTTAGAGGGGGTCAAAATGTGGGGTGTGGTAATTTATTAGATGTTTAAAAAAAAATTGGGGGGGGGGGTAGGGGGGTAGGAGGAGTGAGAGGGGGGTATAATATGGGGTGTGGTAATTTATTAGATGTTTAAAAGAAAAATTATTATTTTGTTTGGGATGGGGGGTGGGGGTGGAGGGGTAGGGGGGAGGGGTGAGAGGGGGGGGTATAATGTGGGGTGTGGTAATTTATAAGATGTTTAAAAAAATATATTTTGTTTGGGGGATGGGGGTGGGGGGTAGGGGGGTGAGAGGGGGGGTAATTATGTGGGGTGTGGTAATTTATTAGATGTTTAAAAAAATGTTTCTTTTTTTTTGTAGGGGGGTGGGGAGTAGGGGGATGAGAGTGGGGTATAATGTGGGGTGTGGTAATTTATTAGATGTTTAAAAAAATGGGGGGGGGGGTAGGTAGAAGGGTGGGGGGTAGGGGTTTGGGGGTGAGAGGGGGGTATAAATGTGGGGTGTGGTAATTTATAAGATGTTTAAAAAATAAATTTGGGGGGGGTGGGGGGTAGGGGATGGGGGTGAGAGGGGGTATAATGTGGGGTGTGGTAATTTATAAGATGTTTAAAAAATGGGGGGGTGGGGGTATGGGGGGTAGGGGGGTGAGAGGGGGGTAAAATGTGGTGTGTGGTAATTTATAAGATGTTTAAAAAAAAATGGGGGAGAGTGGGGGTCGGGGGGAAGGGGGGTGGGAGGGGGGTATAATGTGGGGTGTGGTAATTTATAAGATGTTTAATAAAATTGGGGGGTGGGGGGTAGGGAGGGTGGGGTGAGAGGGGGGGTAATAATGTGGGATGGGGTAATTTATTAGATGTTTAAAAAAATGTTTTTTTGGGGGAAGGGCGTGGGGGTGGGGGGGGTAGGGGGGGGTAGGGGGGTGAAGTGAGTGGGGGGTATAATGTGGACTGTGGTAATTTATAAGATTAAAAAACAATTGGGGGGGTGGGGGTAGGGGAGTGGGGTGTGAGAGGGGGTAATAATGTGGGGTGGGGTAATTTATTAGATGTTTAAAAAAAATTGGGGCTGGGGGATAGGGGGGGTAGGGGGAGTGAGAGGGGGGAATAATGTGGGGTGGGGTAATTTATTAGATGTTTAAAAACAAGATGCGTTTGTGAAACACAATGTCCCCCTATATGACGTTTGACCTTGAAGGATGACCTTGACCTTGACCCTTCACCACTCAAAATGTGCAGCTCCATGAGATACACATGCATTTCAAATATAAAATTGCTAGCTTCAATATTGCAGAAGTGAAATTACGTGAGCAATTTTAACCCATATATTTGACCTTGAAGGATGACCTTGAACTTGACCTTTCACCACTCAAAATGTGCAGCTCCATGAGATACACATGCATGCCAAATATCAAGTTCCTATCTTCAATATTGCAAAAGTATTAATAAAATAAGCGATTTGGGCCACATATATTTGACCTCTGACCTTGAAGAATGACCTTGACCTTGACCTTTCACCACTCAAAATGTGCAGCTCCATGAGATACACATGCATGCCAAATATCAAGTTGCTATCTTCAATATTGCAAAAGTACTCATAAAATGAGCCATTTTGGCCATATATTTGACCTCTGACCTTGAATGATGACCTTGACCTTGACCTTTCACCACTCAAATTGTGCAACTCCATGAGATACACATGCATGCCAAATATCAAGTTGCTATCTTGAATATTAAAATACTGCAAAAGTGTACATTAAATTAGCGATTTTGACCCATATATTTGACCTTTTACCTTGAAGGATGACCTTGACCTTAAGCTTTTACCACTCAAAATGTGCAGCTCAATGAGATACATATGCATGCCAAATATCAAGTTGCTATCTTCAATATTGCAAAAGTTATTGCAAATGTTAAAGTTGGCGCAAACAGACCAACATACCAACCAACCAACCAACAGACAGGGCAAAAACAATATGTCCCCCACTATTATAGTGGGGGACATAAAAATTATTTTTTTTTTGGGGGGGGGGTGGGGCGGGGGTTAGGGGGGTGTTTGGGGGCGTATGGGGGTGGAAGTGAGAGGGGGTAATAATGTGGGGTGAGGTCATTCATTAGATGTTTAAAAAAATGTTTTTTTGGGGGGGTGGGGGGGGGTGGGGGGGTAGGGGTAAGTGATAGGGGGTATAATGTGGGGTGTGGTAATTTATTAGATGTTTAAAAAAAAATGGGGGGGTGGTGGGGGGTAGGGGGGAGTGAGAGGGGGGTACAATGTGTGGTGGGGTTATTTATTAGATGTTTAAAAAAAATTGGGGGGGATGGGGGTAGGGGGGTGGGGGGGGGTAGGGGGGATGAGAGGGGGGTATAATGTGGGGTGTGGTAATTTTAAGATGATGTTTGAAAAAAAATTTGGGGGTGAGGTTATGGGGGTGGGATTCTGGTAGGGGCGTGAGGTACTGTTTGGGTGGAATCCATTGTGGTATTCAGGTAAGTGTTGTTTTGTCAAAGTAATAATAAAATGTGATCATAAAAAGTAACAAATGATCTCACACTGACATGATCAATATCCTCTATTCATTAAACATAAATTCAAACTTATTGAATTTGTTTCCCCTGTATATAAGAAAGATATAATAGTGTATTACCTCCCCTGTCCTGCTTATATTTATTTTAATCAACAAAATTAAACATTTAATATTTAATATACAAAATATACAAAAAAATTCATATTCTGATAATATTTTTACTGATCCACTTTATTTTACTCAACAGATGATGTTTCATTGGACTGATAATTATAGATTTAGGATAACATACCACAGACCAGTTGCTTCAGTTATATTTTTCAGAGTTCGCCCTGTTGGTCGCGTATGCATTCTTGAGTTTTCATCCGAAAACCATTTTACTATTTCGGGTCACCGTGACCTTGACCTTTGACCTAGTGACCTCAAAATCAATAGGGGTCATCTGCGAGTCATGATCAATGAAGTTTCATGATCCTAGGCCCATTAGCTTTCTTGAGTTATCATGCGGAAACCACCTGGTGGACGGACCGACAGACCGACCGACCGACAGACCGACATGAGCAAAGCAATATACCCCCTCTTCTTCGAAGGGGGTCATAATAAGCCTTTGTTATTGGCCAAACATATGATGTGTAATGAATTCATATACACGGTTGTGCTGCATGCAACGTGAAATCTTGGCACCAATTTCAGGCGTATTCAATAATGAAGTATTGTATGCGCTAGCCGCGCACATGAATCAGATTCATATTTGGCCTTAATACTGTCTATATAAACATTTAAACAAAGTTTAAAGTTTTATTGATAATATATTATAATGTGAATCTAAAGTGGTAACAAAGACAGTACAAAACGGACACCTAACACTACAGCCACACACCGAACTACACCGAAAAGGGTGATTACAATTATAGCACTTCCTGGTCTGGTGATTAAAACAGCCCCAACATCTGGTGTACATTTAAAAAAAAAGTTTAATGTTTATGCAGAACAGATATTATGACAGCACACTTTATCAATGTTTTGAGCAAGTTTCATTAGAAGCGGGTCACACATGCGACTTCTTGTGTGAAAAAAAAAATGTAATTTTAGCAAAACTACCGGCCGCATTGAAGACTTGTTTATTAATTGACTTAAATCATATCTTATTTTGTGGAGAAATAACTCAAATAAATGTTCAGCAAGTTTCTAGGATATTGAGGAAGCATATAATACTTCTACTGTGTGTTCATAATGTTTTCTTTAAATATGACCTAGTGATCTAGCTTTGAACTCAACCTTAAAATCATTTGGACAAATGCCATTACTTCAAAAGTTTTAAAATCGGCCGAGATATCATTGAAACAAATGCTTTTACCAGCATTATAAAATAAATTTGGCCTCTAGAGTTCACCCTACAGCACCCACTTATCATTTATGATCTAGTCTGAGATATGATTGGGACAAATGTTCTTACCAAAGGTCATGAAAAAAATATGCAATAAATGTTATCTACAAGTATGTCAACAAACCTTTTCTTCAATTTTACCTAGTGATCTAGTTTTACAGCCAACATGACCAGTTTTGAACTCCACTGCCATCATTTGAACAAAATTTAATGTTATTACCAAGTTCCATAAAGATGGACTATACATGTGAGTAATGTGCTTCGTACAAATGAATGATTTGTTTTTTACCAAGAACATGCATAATTATTGTCAGTTTGTATTTATTTGTATAAAATATGTGTATAATTTTATGTCGCTGGATATGGACTTAAATAAACAAGAGGCCCATGAAGGCCTGAATCGCTCTACTGCTAAAACACTGTGCAAGTTTGGAAAGAATAAGATTGAAACTATGAACTTAATCACGCAAACAAGGAGAATTTTCTCAAGGGCAGATTATTGTGTACTTATTTCTCCGATACTGCTCATATTCAATAGGGTTCAAGTCCTCATTGATATAAAGATACTGTGCAAATTTGGAAATAATTGGATGAATAAACTGTGGAATTAATTACGTAAACAAGCGGGCTTTCAAAAACATTTCATATTCAAGGGGAAGTCATTCTGGACTTATTGCTTCGATATTGCTCTTTATAAACAAGGGCTGTTTGTAAAACATGCCCCATATGGGCTGTCAGTTGTAGTGGCAGCATTGTGTGAATACTTTTTTGTCACTGTGACCTTGACCTTTGACCTAGTGACCTGCAAATCAACAGGGGTCATATGCCAGTCATGATCAATGTACCTATAAAGTTTCATGATCCTAGGCCTTATTATTCTTGAGTTATCATCCGGAAACCATTTTACTGTTTTGAGTCACTGTGACCTTGGCCTTTGACCTGAACATTAATAGGGGTCATCTGCCAGTCATGATCAATGTAACTAAGAAGTATTATGATCCTAGGCCTAAGCATTCTTGAGTTATTATCCGGAAACCATTTTACTATTTCGAGTCACTGTGACCTTGACCTTTGACCCAGTGACCTGAAAATCAATAGGGTTCGAGTCCTCATTAATATAAAGACACTGAACAA
This sequence comes from Dreissena polymorpha, assembly GCF_020536995.1. NCBI lineage: Eukaryota > Metazoa > Mollusca > Bivalvia > Myida > Dreissenidae > Dreissena > Dreissena polymorpha. The sequence goes on along the minus strand of NC_068362.1, from coordinate 43,035,982 downwards.
GGTTGAAAAGAATCGGATGAAAACTGTGGGCTTTATCTGATAAACAAGAAAAAGTAACCAATTTATTATTTCGAGTCACTGTGACCTTGACCTTTGACCTAGGGACCTGAAAATAAAAAGGTGTCATCAGCCAGTCATGATCAATGTACCTATGAAGTTTCATGATCCTAGGCCTAAGCATTGTTGAGTTATTATCCGGAAACCATTTAACTATTTCGAGTCACTGTGACCTTGACCTTTGACCCAGTGACCTGAAAATCAATAGGGTTCGAGTCCTCATTAATATAAAGACACTGGACAAGTTAGAAAAAAAATCGGATGAAAACTGTGGACTTTATCGGATAAACAATAAAAGTCTAACGCACGCACGCACACACACACACACAGACAGACAGACAGACACAATGCCATCCCATAAGTATGTTTGCTGTGATAGACCATGAATATGTTTAAGCGATTACATATTTATATTGTATTGGTCTGTAAAATATGGTTGCTGGGCTGAATGTCAGATACTCTTCTTGAGCTTTCAGGAAGATTGCAATCTGGCTAAGATTTTAATTGGATTATGGTACTAAGTTTCATTAGACAATAAATGTGGTCTTTTAGTGTCCACATGCTTTTTTATTTTATTTACCAAACTAATTGTTAAAACCATACGCAACCCATTTTAAATGCATCGGGTATATCATTCTGACAAAAAGTTTCATAAAAAAAAACAGGGCAATTTTTTTGTCCTCTAGAGTGTTTACAAGATTGTTCTTTCATGTAACCTAGTTTTTACCTCACATGACCAGACTTGAAACGTGGCTGACATATCATTAGGACAAAATGTTCTGAATGAATTGTATGAAGATTTTCCACTGAATTCCGTCCTTGGGTGTTCAAAAGGCAAATGTTGATGATGGACAAAGGACGTCAAAATTTTATCAAAATAGTTCACCATAGTAATGTTGTGCTGAGGCGAGCTTTTAATGTGACATATAGAGTATTTGCAAGGTATCACCATCGGCATGTAAGAAACATGTCCCTCTGTCCGGCATGTATTTAAAAAGCTGAAACTAGTTTTCAACCTAGTGGTTATATGAATAGAAATAAACTCTGAAAAAGTTTAATGAAGATCGGACAAACCAGACATTCCCAAAAGTATTTTAAGGTCACAGTATATTGGGTCAAAGACATAAATTTCCCGGTCTGGAAATTACATGAAAACTCAGATTTAAACTACAAATGTCAACAAACCGGCCACAAAATTATAATCAAAGCGCTGGAGGCACTGAAGTTGTTCGCTGTTGTCTTCCTTGATTAGCTTGTGCGCATTGCACAGGCTAATCAGTGTGCACAGGCTAATCGGTGTGCACAGGATAATCTTATTTGACATGCATTAAGCCCTGTTTTCCCTGAAAGCAGCCAATATGTACAGATTTAAATGATAAACACTAGACAGGCCAATGTCGTCTTACAACCTGGTAAAAACACTCACTGAGTAGTAGAGCAGACGCTCCTAAGTATTCGTCGTCTGCAGTGCAGACAGGGAGCGGTAATCGTTCCTAGCATAGTGAGTTACGGTTCTTAGCATAGCTAAGGCTTCTAAGCACATACTGATTTGCAAAACAAGGTCTGTAAATTTACTCGACCAATCTAACGCGACCAACTAAAAATCGATGAAAAGGCACTATTGAGCGTATATTTAAACTACACGAACTGTTAATACAAAGTTCCATGAATATTGGACAAGACATGTGGCGCCTCTATAGTGTTCATATGCAAATTGTTGATGACAGACAACAAACAACCAACATAAAGAAACAAAACTGAGAAAAGGTCACGATGAGAAGGTTAAAAATGCAGGCTCAAACAAGCAAACATCACGTGTGAACTATCCTCCATAAATAGAGTAAAGGAACATATACATGAGACATTATACAGGCAGGTTGATTAAAGCCTTAAGGTATTGCTATACTATATACTACAATTGTTGCTGAAATGTTGCCAATGTCTTGTAATCCATATGCTTGAACTTTGAAATGTTATTTCAAACAAACACAAATTAACAAAATAAAGCTCAAGAAAAAATTGCACACAAGAAATGATTTTGAAAACCTTATATAACTTAATAGAATAATTCAAGCAAATTAACATGGATGATCGTAATTGCACAGAAGCGTCGGAGCTGGGGCGGCAGCATATTTCAGCAAAAATGAAATTTCGGAAAAGACCTTTAAAAAAAATAATTTCAATACACGTATATTTGAAAAAATCTTTACCACGAAGCAAGGTAATCACCCTTTCGCGGTTTTGACACGTGTATTGTTGATTGTCATCACCCGCCTGCGGAAATGTACGTGTCAATTATGTTGTTACCGGGGGTAATTAATCGGTCTCTTTTATAACGATAATCCCTTAATTATTAAGTAATTAAACCTGGGAATCTTTAATTGTCAGTATGATCTAAGCCTTTAATTGCTTCTTTCTATTAATAAAAAGGAAAGTATGACATGAAACAAATGTGCCGACATCCAATAGTCCTTAATTACCACAGAATTAAAGATACCTCAAGATACCTGAATTAATTGTAATAACTCGAAGTAATTCTATAATTTTTAAAACTTATTTAATGTTTTTTACCACTTTTTGTGTCATTTCAATATGTGTACTCCAAACCTGCAACCAACAAACTTCTAATTTCTAAAATGGAATTTCGGCAAAAACAAATCCTGAAGAACGTTCATTCAACCTAAGATTCCTATTGTTGTGTCGCCTGCTACAAAGTACAAAGTGCGACATATAGTGATCACTTCTCCATCGTGTGTCTGTCTGTCTGTGACAATTTTTGTCATTCAGAAAATGCCTGCAATAGACGTGTATAAGGTCAGGTATCAGGCATAGCAACGCACCAAAATGCGCCATTTGATGCTAAAATTTGAAAAAAATTCCAGGGTACGCCGGACCCCCACCAATGAGAGGAGGATACCCTCTCCATACCCACCCCATCCGCCGCCCAAAATTGAAAATGTGCTTCCAACGCCCCTGTTGCATACAGGTAATACAATGCAATAATGTATACTGATATAAAATAAGTAATAATAAGCTACCTGTGATTAAGCTCAACACATTTAGAGCAGCAGAGCTGACTGTGGTCCGGGCAGTACATTGTTAACTTTTCACCCTTGTGTTTGACGCATGTTAAAAGAGAAGTCTCCATCTTCTTAGAAAGTGGCCACTTCATTATTTTATCCTTTCCATAAGGAGATTTTTTGAAAAACAACCAACCATGCTGTCTGTGGGAGTTTATACATCTTCTGCAGAAGTATTTAAGACATGTTTTACAGTAAAAATCTGCATCTATTTCTACAGACCGTTCTTTCTCGCAGATTGTACAACAATAATATTTAACCAAATCAAAATTTCTAGAAAATGCAGATGTCGCCATTTTGATAATTCACTTTCAACAAACAAGATTATACAATCTAAAATCAATTGAAATATTTATGTCCAAGTATATGTTTACAATAAATATCCCAGAAAACACACACAATTATTATTTAACACAGGCAAGTAATATGAAATTTTGAACTGAACTGAACAGCAACCAAGTTTACTGTCAAATGGCGCTTGTATGATAGGAGCAAACAGTGTAACTATGTATACTGTCACCTGACTATTGGGTACTGAGTGTATTGATTACTTTAAACTGCACAAAGAAGCTGTGTAGATAAAAACTTTATCCCAAAGTGTTTAACACACCACATTTTTAATTGCTCTAATAAATGCCATGTTATGAACATAGAATTAAAATGACAATAAAGTAGGTTCTTACATAAACCAATTTTAGTATAATATATCTGATCATTTTCCTCAAACAGTATTTAAAACTGACAGTTAATATAATGATGTACATATATGGAAGGGAATATCGGCCAGTACATGCATGCTGTTAGTTGATATTCTTATTTTAACTACATATGGCAAATGCTTTCTGATACATGGCAGTTGCATTTTTCCTAGTTATCCACACGCTTTTTGAAAATCTCCGCCGTCTGTCTGTCCGTCTGTCCGTCCTGGCCACCTGCTCCTCCTACACTATAGGCACTAGAACCTTGAAACTTACACACATGGTAGCTATGAGCATATGTGCGACCCTGCACTATTTGGAATTTTGATCTGACCCCTTGGTCAAAAGTTATGGGGGTTGGGGTGGGACCGGGTCAGAGATTTTCATTCATTTTTGTTAGGTTATTTTACATTAACTTCTTCATTTCTACACCGATTTACTTCAAATTGATACTGAACCTCTCTTATGACAATAGGGTCAATCTCAACAATGCATGGTCCCCATTACCAGCCCTGGAGCGCTCCACCCACATAGACCTGACCCACCCAAAATTGCCTTCTACTATAACTTCTTCATTTCTACACCGATTCGCTTCAAATTGATACTGAACCTCTCTTATGACAATACGGTCAATCTCAACTATGCATGGCCCCATTACCAACCCTGCGGCGCTCCGCCAACATAGACCACACCCACCCAAAATTGCCTTTTACTATAACTTCTTCTTTTCTACACCGATTTTCTTCAAATTGATACTGAACCTCTCTTATGACAATACTGTCAATCTCTACTATGCATGGCCCCATTATCCACCCTGGGGCACCCCGCCCACTTAGACCACACCCACCCAAAATTGCCTTTTACTAAAATTTCTACATTTCTACACCGAATCACTTCAAATTGATACTGAACCTCTCTTATGACAATACGGTCAATCTCAACTATGCATGGCCCCATTACCAACCCTGCGGCGCTCCGCCAACATAGACCACACCCACCCAAAATTGCCTTTTACTATAACTTCTTCATTTCTACACTGATTCACTTCAAATTGATACTGAAGTTCTCTTATGACAATACGTCCATCTCAACTATGCATGGCCCATTACCAACCCTGGGGCGCCCCTCCCACCTAGGCCACACCCACCCAAAATTGCCTTTTACTAAAACTTCTTCATTTCTACACTGATTCACTTCTAATTGATACTGAACCTCTCTTATGACAATACGGTCAATCTCAACTATGCATGGCCCCATTATCCATCCTGGGGCACCCCGCCCACTAGACCAAAACCACCCATCATAAATTGCTTTTTGCTATAACTTCTTCATTTCTACACAACTTATCGACAACTGAAGTTAAACTTTCGAAATTTGTATTAATGCTATTTCTAAAGATGTTCTTTGTTCTTTGTTTTACTATGTGCATTTGGCTATGCTGCTACTGAATTGAACTAGCTGTTAACATCTTTGTGGATCTATAGTACTTCTTAAGTCGATTGCTATTGCGTCTCTGATTCAGAATTAGTCTTCTTTTCTGCATACACAGTCATTATATAATATTTCTCGTTACAAAAAAAGGAACCAGTATTAAAACCCTAAAATTCCAGCACAAATTACTATTGATGGGTGATCACTCTTAACATCAAAATCAAACCTCCGATATCAACCGTGATACAGCGACTATATCCGAAATCCTCCGGAATGCGGTGAGCTAGTAAAAAACGTCCCCGTCTACATAGTGTCTATTGTTTTGACCAAAGTGATTTAAATCCCACTCTTAACACCTTATTCTTGTCAAATTGATTTGATACTTTTGATAATTGTACTTAGGTACACTTATGTAATTAATATTATATGGCTATTGTATATCTTTGTTTTGAGCAATTATCGATGTCAAGATAATGGGTAACTCGTCTTCTCTAAAATTTGCATTAGCAAAGGAAAAGACAGTTACACATTCAGCCTCGTTATGAAATCCTATATAGCAGAATTACTAATAAATCATTATTATTTGAACTTGATTTTAAATAGGACATCAAAATCCATTGAAGCTATAGCTTGTGAACTGATATTATTATCTGATAAAGAGTATTCCATTTCATAAACAGTTATTCAGGTGATATATCAAAATGCTGAACCTACATTTTTTTGACATATCGTGATTTTTGCACTGTGTAGGGCAGGAAATCAGTGCGCACATGCCCAGAAAACGGTGAACCACCTAACCAATCAAAACACGCCAAACTGGCCATATGATAAAATGCTGAACTGTGATTGTGGAAATAAAATTATGAAAACATTCGAAGCTGATACTAAAAAATGGGAAGCTGAATATTATTGTAAAATGCGAAGCCGAATAATTTTTAACTGCTTTTTTAATATAGTTATGAAAATGAAAAAGTAGCCCTCCTGGAAAGTTGTGTTTTTGTAAGTTCGGCATTTGAAATGGGGGCCTGATTGATATGCAAATGTGAAGTTTACAGTACATATCAAACTAAAAATAGTATAAATTACTTTTAAATAAGCAAATTTACTTGCATACATTTAATAATTCAGTTTGTACAGCAAATAATACATTAAAAAAACGTTACCGTTAGACAACAACTAATATTATGATATATTATGTTCAAGATGTTTACCATCAGTGTTCTAGTTTTTCATACAAATTTTATCGCCGTGACCAATGGCAGAGGGATATAGTTTTGACGTTGTCAGTCTGTCAGTCCCTCCATCCGTGTGTCACAAACCTTTTAGTTATAGCCGTGGATATCAATTCAACGAACTCACTTGTTATCCCTCGCAAAAGGCAGAAGGATATAATTTTGGCACTGTTTGTCCATCCATCAGTCCGTCCGTCTGCTGTCAGCCCATTTGTCAGCCGGTCAAACACTTTTTAGTTATGGTGGAGGATATCAAATCAACAAATTTGCTTGTTTCAAATTGCTCTCAGTGTATCAAATACCTATCGCAATACCGGTTAACATTATTCAAATATATAACAATATGGATTTGCTGAATTTTTTTGCCCGTTCAAATTATAAATCAGTAAATTTTAAAAACACGAACTACGTTTGTGAAACACAATGCCTTCTACTGCACTTTGAAACTGCGCAGCAGCTAGATCTATTATAGAGAAAAGTTTCAAGTCCAAGTCATGTTACTTCGTCAAAAATCTATGTTCAAGAACGAAACTCAAAGTTGATATGTAAGTCAATTATGGGTTTTCCTGCTATGTAAAATAGGCCGTAAAACAGACCCGATCCCAAAGCAAACGGACCCAATCCAAACCCGATATTTAAAAAAAAATCCCAATTCCCCACTCCCCCCCTTAGACACTTAGAAATATGTGTCTTCTGATTATTAGACTCTATATCTCAATTTAATTTTTTAAACATCCTACATGATATATAAATAAAATCTATAAAATGTTGTCCCACAATGGCCCGGGAAATAAATGTTGTGTCAATATTTGATGATGAAAAAATCCCGAAATGGTCATTTTTGTTGATATAAAAAATCCCCAAATTTGCCACTTTTCTCGATAAAAACAAAACTCTATTTAACCAGATTTCTTTTGCAAAAACGGCTAGAAAACTCCATGGTAAGTAAATAGGTAGACTAGTACACCAAAACTTAGGTCAGTGTCTGAAATAGTTTAAAACCGATTCCAGACAGACAGACTGACAGACAGACGGACTGACGGTGAACAGTGAAACTGCCACATGCCACTCTATTGGGGGCATCATACACACAATTGACCATTCGCCAGCTGTCAATCAAACTCAAGCAATACTCAATCAGATTTCGTTTATTGCGGCCACAGTGTACAACAAACAAAGACTGTCGGAGTAATGGATAAAGCGTTTTATGAAAACACAACTCAGTGGGCGGTGCAATCGCGTATTTGGTGACTGGTCAATTATTTTTCATTTGAAATTTATTTTCATTTTAGTAACCTTTTAATAGGTATAATATATCTTATATTGAGCTTGCATGGCCATTTATCTTAACGGAATTCGCTGGGGAGAGATATCATGTTTAAAATATTCAAGGCGTAACGGCTCTCAACAAGTACGTTTCTTTAATTCTCAATGACAGGATCAAAAAAGCACCGATGCTTTGTATGAAAGACCTATTGAAGAACTATACATGCACTTAAACACTAATGGCTGCTTTTTGTATGATATAATATCTTTTTAAATTTCAATATAAAATTGCAAAGTCATTTGAAAGTGACATAAATTCAATTAATTTGAAAAGCAACTTAGTAAAACAATAGTTAATTAGTTACACTAATTACGATAACAATTAAGGACCAATAATGGATTAATAGTTCATGTTATCAATATAATTTTAAAAACTAATCATTATCGGTCACATACTTCTTATTTAAAATACTCAAACATATTGAAAATCCACAGATTATAACAAACAAGATGGTCTGAAAAGCCCAAATTCGCTCACCTCAGATACAAAGAAACTGACATGTTCTGTCCAGCCCAATTTCATGAAGAGTGAACTATAAATGTAACTTTAATAGTGCTAACAAGATTTTAATATAGCCATATAAGGATAAATTGCAAGCCCCCCTTGTGGCCATGTTTTTCAACAGACCAGAACCATTTTCAAACTCATCCAAGATATCATTAAAACAAATCTGACCAAGTTTCATGAAGATTGGACAATAAATGTGACTTTCAGAGTGTAAACAAGTTTTTACCAAAACCATAATTATAAGGAAAAATGTGCTGCCCACTGGCAGCCATGTTTTTTAACAAACCGGAACCATTTTGGAACTTGACCAAGATATAATTGCGAAAAAAATTCTGACAAAGTTTCATGAAGATCAGACAATAAATGTGGCCTTTACAGTGTTAACAAGGTTTTACGAAAGAAATATATAGCCACATTAGGAAAAATGCCAACCAAAACCATCTTTCTAACTCATCCAGGATATCAAATATTCTGATAAGTTTCATGAAGATTGGACAATAAATGTGACGTTTGGAGTGTTAACAAGTTTTTACTACGGCCATACATGTATTATGAAAAATGCCCCAACCCTCAGGGTTCGACATAAACTTTTTTTTACAGCCAGACCATCGGACCAGCTCCTCTTAAAATGTACTAGCCCGAATCTGATGTCTACTAGACCATTAATGACATAGCAAATAAACAGAATTGTGTCGTGTAACTGTTTAATCAGGTTTCATCAGAAAATTAATAGTGAACACAAGAAAGTTATTTGATGCACAGAGTAAAAAATAATATAAAACTATTTAACAACATAAATTGTTTGTTATAATTTCACTGTTTATCACCAGTTAAACAAATGATGTCTGTACAGCAGGTGACATTTATTAAACGTTATCAAATTCTAGCCTCCTTGACCGCTGTGCTCCATGCTACCACAGCTCCAAGGCCCTCTTCCATCATAATCTGTGTCAGTTTTACCGTCTGATTCTTCTTTATTAACTTATTTGTCGGACGAAAATCCAACCTTGAACAAAGCCATTCTTTAAATTACATTCTCTCGTCTGCTACGCGGTCACCAAAATGTTTACATCGACGATAGCGATTTTGGATAGAAGTCGTAAAAACATGATGTAAAGTTCTATGACACTGTAGAAAATCATTAATTCTTTCAGTGCTGGAACGGAATTTTGAAGGTCTTTGCAAACAGTTTGGATCCAGATGAGACGCCACAGAACGTGGCGTCTCATCTGGATCCAAACTGTTTGCTATTCTGATAGTATTCTTTGAAAAAAATTGAAAATGCTAATTTTAAAAATTCAGCAGACAACATTTTAGCAGACTACAAATTTCCCAGCATGCAAAGGGTTAATATTCATGACAACCAATGGAAACAAGCTATTTCTGCGGGAAGCTCTCCTTCGCGTCTATAAATAGCGATGAATCATGTGAATGCTCCGCGTTTATTTATATACGCTAGTTTTGTTCTGATGTAAATAATGGATACAATAGTTATTTTAAACATCAAGAGAAAAAGGTTTTCGGTTAGTTATAGTTATATGAATCAGTATAGATTTTGTATGTACGACCAGTCGGACAAGCTAGCCCACAGTTTTACTAGCCGGACCACCGATCTTACTAGACAATGTCTGTCGGACGTGCCTTAGTGTCGAACCCTGACCCTGGTGGCCATATTTTTCAACCAACCAGAACCATTTTCTAACTCGTCCAAGATATGATTGGGACTATTCTTCTGACCAAGATTCATAAAGATAGGACAATTAATGTGGCCTCCAGAGTGTTACCAAGCTTTTAAAAAGCCATTTAAGGTCAAATGCCCAGCCCAATGGCTGCCATGTTTTTCAACCAACCAGAAACATTATCGAATTCGCCCAAGTTATCATTAGGACAAATCTTCTTACCAAATTTCATGGAGATCGGACAATAAATGTAACCTCTAGAGTGTAAACAAGGCAAATATTTACGCCCCACGACGCCAAACACACAACAGACAAGGCAATCACAAGGTGAGCTTGTGCTCAGGTGAGCTAAACATGTACTTGAGAACCTCATTATTATCAAAGATGGACCATGTTTGACCAACTCTTTGCCAAACACTTTTTAAATAACTTAAGTGTTCCTCAATATTGAAATTATGACACTTCATTTGAACTTGCATATTCAATAAAATCACTATTTCACACCAATAACTCTAGCCCCGTACTTCAGTTATATGCAAGTAAAAATCTATTAGTATTATTGAATTTTTTTTACTATCTGTAAACGTGCAATTAGTTCAAAAGCTATTATTATCACTATGACGACATTACCAAAATGTTGATCTTAAATGGATTGTACAGATTGCACATGATTTAAGTTATTCAGAGGAACAAATATTTCTACATCAGTTAAATTGACTTGAGCTTTGGCCAGACCAACACCAAGTGCAATCCACAGTGCCACTATAAAAGCATACATCGATCTAAATTTATAGAAAGAAAATCATTTGCGTATTAAGAGTAATACTCTTTAAATTTACCATGAATTCAGCTACCAACCCAACATGAATTTATAAGCAGGATCATAATATAAGGTTTCTAAATTTCAATGAATAAAGTTGCTTAATTTGTTGCAATTGAGTTATTCCGGATTTTCATAATTCCGTCTTGACATAGTTGTCGTTCGTGCGGGACGGTATACCTACTTCTGGTTTCAATTATAAACACTAGGAAAATACTACTGCTGCATCTTTGAATGCCACAATTTTATAAGCAGACTCAGTACATTTTCTAAAAAAAAAAATTTACCAAAGGACTAATATAGTAATTATACAAAAACAGACTGGGAAAGAGCAAATAGCCAGAAGAATTATATTCCAATGTTTTATAGACAGGTTTTCTCAGACCACTTCCCAGACGGCATCATGCCAAACTTTGTCTACCTAAAGAATCTTCAAAATGAGAATTTACCTCAACAAAGAGTTTTACTACAGCATGAACAAATCAGCGTTAATTTCTACAACCCCATCAAGAACTTTAAAACATTGTTTGTCTTAGATCATGATAAATTATAACACAAATTGGGACATACAATTATGATTTCAACAAATAAGCATCTTGTTTGGAACACAGTTTGAATGAAAAATAACAAAATTATAACAATATATAAATTTTATAGTGACATATAATTTTCAGAGAAGTTGACATTTCGTTATAATTTGATTTTTGTTTTTTCAAAATGATGTTGTCACTAATTAATATCATTAGTTCACACGCCACCTGTGATTTGGAATGAGTATATACCAATGTGTATGTACCGGTAATTTTTTTTGGTCATATTTTCATTCACTTTCGAGATACACTTTAACCGTCAACAATGATGAAATTAGTAAAGGAGTGAAATAAAGTGTTGTAAAATATTATGGTCTATTACTAAATAATAGACCTGTTTATTGTTGGGCCACTGCTGGGCTGGTTTTTCAGTTTTCTTATTGTTGGTGTTTTTTAACCGAAGTAGCGAATTTTACAGATTTAAAATTTCTTTCTCATTGTTATCTACACAAACAAAAGGTTGTAAATTTTCTCCCCTCCCACCCAACCCATGTAGTTTGATTTTACAAAGTGTTGTTCTGTCACACTTTACTGCGTCCGTTATATATTTAAAAATTTGGTCAGGCTTAGGGTAAATATAGATTTATTATAAGTTTTATTTGCCTGTCCACATTAATTTTATAACATAAGGGGAAACTGATTGTTTTCGGTACTAGATTTGGTTTTAGTAAATTACATATTCTGCTGGTTTGAGTTGCGTTTTTCAGTTTGCCGTGTAGACGCAGAGTACCAAACGTCGGATACAGGTCGGTCACGACTCCACTTCCGATGGGGCAGTTTGTACACCTCGGGTTCGTCGACAGTCGCTTGAAGTTAACAGTTCCTTGGCAATCAGTGCCGGATGGACGCTTTTTACCTGGCACATTTTTTGGGGGAAAATATATATGATTTTGTTGGGAGTGCTGATGGCCGTCACCCGGAATCAGCACTCATATACAATTTATTTGTGCAGTTAGTTATTTGCAGTTAGTTTGGGCTTGCCATGTTCGCAGGTGGCCCTTGCTGCTTTGTTGGGAGTGCTGATGGCCGTCACCCGGAGTCAGCACTCTTGCTGTTTAGCTAGCTGCTTAGCGACGCAGCTAGAGTTTCTGGTTACCACTTAGAAGACCGTGGTTCAATCCCCTGTTGGAGCTCAGGAATTTTCACTTTACTATTATTAACATTCTACATTTGAATCACAATAATGGAGTTTATTTTGCAACAAGATGAACATGAAAGTTTTTTAATGTTTTTGAGGGGGGGGGTGAGGGGGTAGGGGGGTGAGGGGGTAGGGGGGTGAGAGGGGGGTGTAATGTGGGGTGTAATGTGGGGTGTGGTAATTTATAAGATGTTTAAAAAGAATTAAATTGGGGGGGGTGTCAGGGGGGGGTAGGAGGGTGGGGGGTGAGAGGGGGGGTAATAATGTGGGGTGTGGTAATTTATTAGATGTTTAAAAAATAATATTTTTTTTGGGGGGGGGTGGGGGGTAGGGGGGGTTGAGAGGGGGTAATAATGTGGGTTGGGGTAATTTATTAGATGTGTAAAAAAAATTGGGGGGGGGGTGGGGGTGTTGGGTAGGGGGAGTGAGAGGGGGGTATAATGTGGGGTGTGGTAATTTATTAGATGTTTAAAAAAAAATGGGGGGTGGGGGGTAGGGAGGTAGGGGGGAGTGAGAGGGGGGTATAATGTGGGGTGGGGTTATTTATTAAATGTTTAAAAAAAAAGTGGGGGGGGTGGGGGGTAGTGGGGGTGGGGGGGGTAGGGGGAGTGGGGGGTAGGGGGATGGGGTGAGAGGGGGGTTTTATGTGGGGTGTGGTAATTTATTACATGATGTTTAAAAAACAAGGGAGGCAACTGCTGTAACAAAAAGAACATGCATAAACGGTAGTTGTTTCCCTTGTTTGAACCATGCTAAATCCTTAAAATGCCTATTTCCAGTAACTGTGACCTTCACCTGTGACCTTGACCTTTGACATAGTGACCTCAAAATCGATAGGGGTCATCTGCGAGTCATGATCAATGTACCTATGAAGTTTCATGATCCTAGGCCCAAGTGTTCTTGAGTTATCATCTGACAACCACCTGGTGGACGGACCGACAGACAGACCGACCGTGGTGGTGGTGGTGGTGGTGGTGGTGGTGGTGGTGGTGGTGGTGGGGGTGGTGGTGGTGGTGGTGTGGTGGAGTGGTGGTGTGGTGGTGTGGTGGTGGTGGTGGTGGATACAATTTAAATAAATTTCAAGGGAGGCAAATGCTGTAACTAAAAGAACATGCATAAACGGTAGTTGTTTCCCTTGTTTGAACCATGCTAAATCCTTAAAATGCCTATTTCCAGTAACTGTGACCTTCACCTGTGACCTTGACCTTTGACCTAGTGACCTCAAAATCAATAGGGGTCATCTGCGAGTCATGATCAATGTACCTATGAAGTTTCATGATCCTAGGCCCAAGTGTTCTTGAGTAATCATCTGACAACCACCTGGTGGACGGACCGACAGACCGACAGACCGACATACCGACAGACCGACATACCGACAGACCGACCGACCGACATGAGCAAAGCAATATACCCCCTCTTCTTCGAAGGGGGGCATAAAAATTGGGGGAGTGATATCCTCTATTCATTAAACATGAAATTTTAACTTATTGCATTTGTTTCCCCTGTATTTAAGAAAGATATAATAGTGTATTACCTCCCCTGTCCTGCTTATATTTATATTAATCAACAAAATTAAACATTAACACAATATTTAATATACAAAATATACAAAAAAAATCATATTCTGATAATATTTTTACTGATCCACTTTATTTTACTCAAAGGATGATGTTTTATTGGACTGATAATTATAGATTTAGGATTACAGACCAGTTGCTTCAGTTATATTGTTCAGAGTTCGCCTTGTTGGCCGCGTATACATTCTTGAGTTATCATCCAAAAACCATTTTACTATTTCGGGTCACCGTGACCTTGACCTTTGACCTAGTGACCTCAAAATCAATAGGGGTCATCTGCGAGTCATGATCAATGTACCTATGAAGTTTCATGATCCTATGCCCAAGCGTTCTTGAGTTATCATCTGACAACCACCTGGTGGACGGACCGACAGACAGACAGACCAACAGACCGACATGAGCAAAGCAATATACCCCCTCTTCTTCAAAGGGGGACATAAAAATATCATGGGCATATACATGTATATATTTCTGGCTACAATTTGTAACAGAACATTAACTGTACACGATGCGCGCACACCACATTATGTTTTTTACGCTAGTTTGAATACCATTGTCCCGATTGGACACCTATTTCATCAAATCTTTAAATAGAAACATATGCTGAAATTTATTTGATACTTTAGAAAAATGACGGACGTTTGTGTTTATGAGTTTTCTTGAGCACTTTTGTCGTCAATATCAATCAGAATTTGCATTTGAAAATGGACATTGGGAATATACGGGATTATCGGGTAATGGATAGAGACAGAAAAATTCACATCAGGCTTTTTCCGCTCCATTTTGGGAAAACGCCACACTGGAATTTTGGGAATTTCGCGTCGTGAAAACCCCAATTTTGGAAAAAAAAATAATCGCAAAATTGGCTCAATTGGGAAAAATTATCGCATGTAAATAGTGTTTCTTATATTTCAAAGAAGCCGTTAACTGGTAAATAACGACTATTTTGATAACTTATTATCAAAATTTTACAAAATATTATGAACATGTGTGATAAGTGCAGGTTTTTAAATCTGAATTTGGGGAAAAGGCCTGGCCAACATATTCTAGGCAACAGATAATTTAATTATGCAATACTTTCTATTTTCTACACCAGATCAGGTTAACTTATATATTTTAAGGTAAAAAAAAATTTATTTTTTTTTTTTTGGGGGGAATTGGGAATTTTTTTTTCAATTGGGAAAAAAACAACCAGATTTGCATTGGGAATGGGGCCGAATTTCGGACCCGTGGCATAGGGCGGAAAAAGCCTGCACATGTATGCAGTAATTGATTAAGACGGTAATAAACACATGTATAGGGGAATCGATGGACTCGGGATTCTATCAGGGAAAGGGTTATGATCTGTCACAGTTAAGGAAATTAAACATATACGTCCACCTGATCATATGTTTAAATGTTTTAAATTTATTAAAACAACTGTCAACGAGAGGGACTTATTTCCCAGTGTCAAGTTTGACATAATTAAAACATTGTGGAAAGTTTTGTATTTGGATCAGATTATTTGCCATAAGTGTTGGTAAACTACAAAAAACTACATTACTTTGTAGACACGAATTGGTTTTCGTGCAACACAGCAAAACAATGATCCTGTCATGAGCATAGCTGTTATTTTTTGCTGTTAAACTCTTGAGGTGATCCGAAAATGGTTGTTCGAGGATATAACAAAAAGACAACTGTCTGTCGAAAATGATGTGCACACTGTGTAATTGTTATAAATCATGGTATAATGCATAATTATTAACCAGTAACTCGACATTAGTCCGAAGAGAAGAGCTGCTTCCATCGAGTATTCTCTTCCTCTAGCAGGGTATGTGAGAGTAAGTCATCCTCATATGCCTCCCCCAGTTCCATGATGGCATAATGATAGGCCGACTCGAAAACGGACGGAACCAAGACTAGTAATTTAGAAGCGGTTGCTGCATGTGTTAGCTGTTTTACACAGATCCAACAAAGCTTTTCGTTTCGTTGGAGATTGAACCCCTTGCTTCATTAGTTGGGTGCAACTTGCAGTACAAACTTTATTTACTCGTCAAAAAATGTTGAGTGCGAACGCACCCAACGCAGCCCCCTTGGCTACGGGTATGGACCACCAGCTGACCTGGTCTTGTGGTATTCTGCAGCCGCAATTGACATCTCCCCTGGACGTTGATAGCTCCTCCCACTTAGTCACGTGGCTTAGCGGTTAGAAAACCTAGATAAGCTAACATCAAAGTGGGTTCTTTGTCTACAGATTGCCTATTGATAACGAGATTTTCCGGATGATTTTATGGACTTTTCTCACACCCTATAACACTTGTAAAAGAGGTTTGTGTAACATATTTATAATGCAAATGCAAAATATATTTACTTATAAGAACATTAGCTATCAACCCCCGGTATTTCTGTACTTAAAATATGCTTCCAAACGCTTGCGCCCTGACCGAAATCTAACCTGTTACTACGTGTAATGGTGGTTTTAGTAATAAATTAATACCTCTAAACTGGAATTTACCCATGTTTTTTACGAAAATACTAAAGAAACATTTTGTCCACATGTATTTGACACGAATAACGCTTTATAACTGGAATTTCGTTTTACACGCTGTCTGACGCCCAGCGGGTACCGAAATACCCCATGGTACATACATTATGTATAAAAAAAAGTGCAGACCAACAAAACGGTGGCATTGATACGTTTTTATTGAAATAATAACATAAAATAGTTTTCGCTTGTTTCTGAATTAAAACCGATTTATAACGTTGATTTCGTTAAGTTACACAAATACCAATATTCCCTATTACTTTACATACACACATGATATAATTCATACTTAATATGGCTTATATGACCTTTCCATGCAGCAGTTTCTGAAATAAATTATTTTCTATATGGGGGATTTTGGTAATTTTGGTAATTCTACGTATTGAAGCTTCCATTCAGACTTGTCAAGACCACATTTCCCGCATTGGAAATTGTAGAAATTATATTCCTCTAATTTATCTATCTGGAGTAACATGTACCACTAAGCTAGAAATACACATATTTGCAATGAAAAGCTTTAAAAAAGCTTTATAATTATCTATTTTTATTGATGATAAATCCATAACTGAAGCCTTAACACCGGTTACATTTATTTTTTCAGAAGTCGTTATTTTTTGGCTGTAAGAGAAAGATGATAACCTACATGTTGTGTATTTAAAGGAGCAGTTCATCTTTTTAGTTTTTTTTCTAATTGTTCATATATTGTAACTTCATATTCAATAATTGAAACCAAAAACTGCCCATGAATTGATTCTTTTGCAGTAAAATTGTCACATACATGTATAATAGAACAGACCTGTATAATTATGTACCATTAATACGGACATAGCCCAGGGGCAAACAACCATCGTTGTTTGTTACAGTTCACTGATTTCACCTTCAATGTGGCATATTTAATCACCACTGTGGTAAAGGGTCTAATTTGACATTGAAACCTTCACCACTGACATACGTATTTTGACATGTTTGTAGTCCCTTAGAAAGTTACATTTAATTAAATACCTTTCTAACTTAATTCAAGTGTGTAAGGCTTCATTTTAAACACTTAGATACTAATGAGCAGCAAACAGCATATAACCTGAACAGACTGCCAGTTAATCGAAGGCTGTTATGGCTTTATGCTGTTTACACTTAGCCATTTTCACTTTGCTTCTGATTGTGGTATAGGGTCGGAAGTTGACATTTAAGCTCCTCAGATCATAAATTAATTGAACAGTTGCAGCTTGAAACGACATCACATACTAAGTTGACCTATTATTGGTTTATACTTTTGTAGTAAAATTAGCAAATGGTGACATAGTCTGATTGATTTCACATGTATATAAACAGATAGATTGACTAAAGTATGTGAACTTGTATCAACTTTAAATTCAACCGTTACTTGATTTAGAACTGTATGCATATTAAGATATAGTAATAGTAATATTTCAATTTGTTGATTCAAAATTCACCAAAAATTAAAATTTAATACTAAATGTATTGTGATGTGACTTCAAATTTTGCAACAGAGTATAAGAATGGCAAAAGTTGTCAACACAGTTTTTCACTTGATTATAATGCTTTAAAATTTTGAACAATCATGTTTGACAAAAAAACTAGAGGAAGATATCAATAAGAAAGTAAGGAATGTAATTCCACTTGATAAAAGTGCAAAGTCATTTTTACCAACTTGTGTCATTTTATAGTCTTATTATTCATAAGCACCTGACAAGGAAAGTATGTTTCATTGTAAAGTCCAATTATCAATAAGCACCTGACAAGGAAAGTATATTTCATTGTATAGTCCAATTATTCATAAGCACCTGACAAGGAAAGTATATTTACAACAACAATGAACACCACTCCCATTGGGTGCGCTACGTTTTTTTGTACTGGTCATGCAATTGGCCGGTACAATAAAACTGGGAGAAACAATGCAATATTATATTTTGCTGCAGAAATACTGTATGGTGTCTAATAACTAATACTATTTACAAGGAATATAAAGGGTGTAAAATTCCTTTCACCGACTCGTCTGAAACGGGTAATTTAACCATTGTACAAGTCACAATTTCATGTCAACCAGTCTGCAGACAAATGCAATATTGATCTGATAAAACGATCAAAATGTTTTGATTGACAGAGATGTGAAAGTAGATTACCACAAATCAAGACTATGCAGAGTGACCAACCAAGTGACGCCAATAAACAATTGCAGATTTGGAAACCTGAACACTGACCTCAAGTTCAAGGTCAGAGGAGTAAAAAATTGTATGCGCACTGAAAGGTGTTGTCAAGATAGACATGCATACCAAATATGAAATCAATATCTGATGGGAAACAGAAATTATGAGCCTTTTTCGAATCGCAGTCGCAGATTTTGAAACCTGAACACTGACCTAAAGTTCAAGGCCAAGGTCACAGGGATTAAAATTGTATGTGCATGGAAAGGTGATGTCCAGATACACATGCATACCAAATATGAAAGCAATATCTGAAGGGACACAGAAGTTGTGAGCCTTTTTCGAAAAGTGTGACGCTGCAGATGCAGACAACGCAATTAACACATATATGTCCCCTGACCATAGTCAGGCGACACAAAAACCTAAGTAACAAGGGCTGTTTGTAAAACATGCATGCCCCCCATATGGGCTGTCCATTGTAGTGGCAGCCATTGTGTGAATATGATTTTTGTCACTGTGACCTTGACCTTTGACCTAGTGACCTGGAAATCAATAGGGGTCATCTGCGGGTCACGATCAATGTACCTATGAAGTGTCATGATCCTAGGCAAAAGCGTTCTTGAGTTATCATCCGAAAACCATTTTACTATTTCAGGTCACCAAAACCTTGACCTTTGACCTAGTGACCTCAAAATCAAAAGGGGTCATCTGCAAGTCATGATCAATCTACCCATGAAGTTTCATGGTCCTAGGCGTATGTGTTCTTGAGTTATCATTCAAAAACCATTTTACTATTTCTGGTCACCGTGACCTTGACCTTTGACCTAGTGACCTCAAAATCAATAGGGGTCATCTGCGAGTCATGATCAATGTACCTATGAAGTTTCATGATCCTAGGCCCAAGCGTTCTTGAGTTATCGTCTGACAACCACCTGGTGGACGGACCGACAGACCGACCGACAGACCGACATGAGCAAAGCAATATACCCCCTCTTCTTCGAAGGGGGGCATAAAAATTGATCCAACCATGCGACCAGAATCAATATACTGTAACCAAGAATCTACAAGGCGAATCAAGGATGTTTGACAGGAATGACTTTGGCGGAAACCAGATTGGTAACTGTAGAGTAGTTCATGCTTTTCAAGATATGATTTTAGGTGATTTGTGATGTGTCTCTCAAATATCTTCGAAATTGTTGGGAGAATAGAAATAGGTCTATTATTGTTAAGATCACTTTTATCTGCACCTTTATGTATTGGCAAAACATATGCATCTTTAAGCTGGTCAGGAAAAATTCCAGCATTTATACAGGTATTAATAATAGAAGTAATCGGACCTACAATGGTATCCCCACAATATTTGAGAATTTTAGTGCCAATATTGTCTATTCCGGCAGCTTCAGATATTTTGAGAGAGTCTATTATTTTCCGAACGTCAAATATTGTAATCTGAGGAATGTCAAATACATGAATTCCTATTTTTTTGTCTAAAAATGTTTTGAAAGTTTGATAAATGTTTGGGTCATATTATCTTTTCGAAACATTTATGGGAAATGTTGATGAAATGATTGTTAAACTCTTCTAAAATATCTTCAACATTTTCAATATTTTTATTATTTATCCTTATTTTTGTTGGGAGAGTTAGTGAAGTTTTTGGTTTTGTTAAAGCATTAAGAGTATTCCATAGATGCTGAACTGATGCATTTTCCTTCACTGATTGGTTATAAAACTGCCTTTTACTTTTTCTTATTAGGAATGTTACACAATTTCGCTGTTTCTTGTAGTCATCTATTTTATGTTGCTTTTTTAACCAATCGCGAATTTTGATTTCTTGTCTTATTTCTGCTGTAAACCAACTGGGTAGACGATCAGATTTTATTCGTTTTTTTTTTATGGTGCGTGAACGTTTAGCGCTTCATTAATTTTCTTTAGTAAATAACTAAGTGAAGTATTTGGATCTGCTATTGTTTCAACATGTTCTACATTTGACATTAACAAATAATTTTGAAAGTTTGATTCATTGAAATTTTCGAGTGAAACACACTGGAAAGTGGTCACTTATACTATAGGACGATACAAACATTTCCATGATGCGATCCGGACGATTAGTATACAAATGATCAATTATAGTGTTTGATGTTTTTGTTATTCGTGTTGTTTGTTGGAGTCCATTTGCCATCACAAAAGAAGACCATTTATTATTACTGAACACATCTTTGTCAGAAAGAAAATTTATGTTAAAATCTCCTAATATATAAAATTCTGTATCCATTAAGTTATTAGTGTTTTTAAAATTAGATTCATATGTCGATTTCCATTCAATTGTAGAATCCGGTGGTCTGTATACAAAGTTTATTAAGAATGATTTTGTTTGAGGAAACATTATTTCAATCCAAACTGATTCTAAAAAAATTACGTTTAAGTCCAATCTATGTTGGAAAGGTATGTTATCTTTAATATAAATTAATATGCCTCCACCCTTTCGATTGTTTCTGTCACGGCGAATAATATTATAATTTGGAATTTGTATATCATTATCTAATATTTCATGCGTGAATAACCATGTGTCAATATCAATCGATAATTTCAGTGGCTTTGTAACACTAATCGGTCCGGATACAATCGTGCACAGTTACTTATGAGACTTGATGAAAACCTCGATGTTATTCACGTGGAAATTGTGCATTTCATGCATAATTCAGTTATATCAAAACATTTATTTTTACGCGTAATTAAATTAAAAAAAAAAAAACACCAGTTGTATCTGTAAAATATTGATTTGATTTCAACCAAAAAACCATTGAAAATTGGCCATACGCCAAAAATAGCAACCCGTGACATATTAAAGCTGTCGATTAAAATAACGCCCCGCCTCCTATCCAATACAATTGGCGCAGACTCACAGTAGATGTGTGTTGATGAATTGTGGCAGACGACAATCTTAACACGTTTGCTGTTCACGGTTAGGCAGACCGCGCTTAATTAGAGCACGTGCTTGTTTATTGTCACGATGTTTTGATTACAATAACGTGTGAATGTCGGCAAAGAAGTTGATACCCCGTCTTGGACCCTGTTTGGCCAAAAGTTGTTAATTGTTGTAACAGTAGTAGGCCTGCACCATTGGTTCAATTAAGAACATTATGACCCGTTTGTAACTTGTCAAAATATGTTAATTGACAATTACAGATATGAATTTTACAAAAATATTGAACTTGTACCACTTATCATTCGTGTTTAGAATGTCGCAACGTACGCTTTCCGATTTTGGCATTCCACTTTCGACGAAACATAAATTAGAAATTGATGCAAATTACTTTGTAAGCAAAACAAGTATATATCGAAGACCAATTAACGTGTATTGAATTAATTGACAATGAACAAAAGACAGTACGGCGCCGTTCCTAGTTACACTTTTTGCGAAATAAAATGTACACAGTACAACACGTGGTCATGCAAACAATGTCATTACGCAGAACTTTATGACTATTCAACAAAGTGTTAGTGTTTGTGAATCTCCATTTAAGATGCATATAAAGGACTTGTTTGTGCAATGTGTGTAACGTTTTAAATATAAATAATTGTTTAAGAGGGTAACTCATTTAACAGTATTCTAAGACTTCTTTGAAAAGCTATAGTTTGTATAAGATATATATCCTATGGTGTTTAATCTTGTTTTTGTTTCTACATGAAAATATAAAACACATAATAAAATATACATTCTGGATTTTGTTGGTTTAATTATTCAACAATAAATCTCAAAACTATACATACAATGTTTGTGTGTAACAAAGCTTGTTATTAAGTCACTATACAGATATATTTGTGCCCTTTTTATGGTTGTCGCGCGCTAAAGTGCCCTTTTTTGAAATTTTGCACCACGCCCTTTTTCCTTCCTGTATAAAATACTAAGTTAAAAAAAAAAAAAACCACAAAACATTGCCTGTATGTACCTTTCAAGAGCACATACAGAATACATAAATATGACAACTTGCGGCAATATACTACAATAGGAAGGAATTAGATGTCATCGTATTATGTTATGCTTCTGATTAAATCAAAATTATTTCCCATGTGGAGCTAAATGACCACAAACACAATCATTCTTTGACAACTCCATAACTACTTTCTGTACTGGCAAAAATAATTACCTTAATCATGGGACAACAGAAACTCTGGAGGCATTCCAGATCTAATAAATCAGAAAAAAAATATTGCCAATATTATTCTTTTCAATTTTCTATCAAATGCATTTATTAGAACAGATTATTTTTTGCATTTGATCAATCTGCTGAAATAGAAATCAAAATGTTGGAGAAACAATGATTTACACATATGATAGAAAATTGTGTTTTTGACTGCCTGGTGAAGTTTCATATGTTTAAGAAGCATGTATGGCAAACAAATTGACATGAGCTCTGATGTTATGGACATGGATCAAAGGAAAACGAGATTTATGTACAAGATTTGATTTATGTGATCATTTGCAAATCAGAAATTGTAAGAAATCATCATAAATAAGAGATGTCATAGGAAGAAAACGATATGTATACGTTATATACCTAACAATTAAAGCCTTATTCTTGGGCACTGCTTGATGCATGTGTGTAAAGTGCACACGGCCAGTTGTCCAAGAGTAGCATGTGCAGTTGGCATTAGGCATAATAAGCCCAGTTTTTACAGAATGAGCGAACTGCACAAGCTAATCTGGGCAGACAATTTACGCACATGCATTAAACCCCCTATCACAGAGCATGGCTCAATTATATATTTAATGGATGAAAAAGTTATATTTTGTTTGCAGATCATTACCTACACACAGTCCGGCAAAAGTTAAGATTGCATCATGCTGAATCTTAGCTTTGTGCATAAAATAACATTATAAGCTTGATTTAAAACTCTAACGCCCTTCAAGAAAGAAGATGGACGAGGTCTGCCGTATTATTTAATTGCAGACATCTAAATGGCTGTCTAAAGAAGAAACCCGATTAATTAAGTACGCAGCAACACTTTGCATCACATCATTCAGCATGATTAAATTCTTGCAACACATGTTTCTGTCAACAATGCAGACACAAACATTAGTTGATGGCACAAAACATCTGTCACTGTCTCCAAATTACAATCTAACTGTAACAAATCTGTTTAGTCAGTTTACCACAGTCTTCAATCTTAGACAAATGATCATTACAAGAACAAAATATTGTAGAATCATTATAACAAATGAGGAATGTTTGATACAAACATGCACTAATTACCCAATTATGTAATCATTGTTATTGCAATCAGAATATTAATGACACAACATGCATATACAAATACTGGCTGATGCTTGCAATTAATAAGTAGGAATCATTTTATGTGCATAATTTATAATATTGTGTTGTCTTTTAAAAGAATTTAGCACAGTCATAATGACACAAAGGACTTAAGTTATTGCTTTGTTGTTCATGGTTAGAATTGTGGTGATTAATTGTGGTCGGTGGCTCTGCCGCATAAGGTTTCTATTGTTGTTAGTTGTGTGGATTACATTTTGCTTCAAACAACATCTCCTACTGATTTGCTAAGTGGATTGTCACCAAGAATCACAGGAATGAGGTATAATATTTGGTGTGTAACATCATCTGATGGTCATACACTATTCTACTACTATACTCCTCTATTGTTCAAATCATGCCACTGGCTGACTCAGGGGTCAAAACTGGCAGCATCCCATAATTTAATCAAAGAGCTGAAGGCACTGAAGATGTTTGCTATTGCATAATTTAACACGCAATTCATTTTTCAAAATCAATTGCAAGTTTGAAATGAACACACGCCATTCAACTTTATAAAGTGTGTGTCATAGCGCACGGGTCGAGTTTTATAATGTGTGCACTTTTTATCATCCTTATTATTACATAGAAATAACTTAGACAAAATAAAAACAACATGCTTTTTGGACGTTCTGAAAGCATAGAAAGTAGGATGAAAATGGTAATGAGAACTTAATATAAAGAAAATTTGCAGTCACCATCATATTAAAGGAATATTTTTTTCTAATATCAAATAACTATCTCACCAAGAATATAAATTCATAATTAAAGTTCCGTGTACAAAACTTTTGATTTTTGACACCATATACAAATTCAAAATATACAATAATCTTCGTATCTTGTATATCGAGGAATAAAAGTATATAAACATTGCTGTTTATGCTTTACTTGCTACCTGAGCAGTTCACACTGACATAAACATAGGTATAGAGCACTAATGCGCTTTTAGGCGTAGCTGTTTTACTCAGTTTTCATCTTAGTGACTTTTACATAACGCCAACAGACACGCATGAATATTTGCTAATAATAAGCTGATTCGAGATACAACATCTGATTTTTTGCTACATCACTGCGTATGTGCTCAATTCAAAGGATGTAGCACTGTTCAGTGTAAGGAATTCCGGACTACTCTCTGTATGCTCAAACGACACAAATTGTGGCCCTGTTACAATTATGCGTTACAATCCATCTCGCAGAATTTCACTTTCGCCTTCAAGATGAGAAAACAATCATAAGCGAAATAGTATAGTGTCACGATAAGACAAAATCATTTAATTATCATACCACAATGTTTGCCACACTTGGTCAGCACGTCTGGAAATCATTCCTTAATGTGTGGATAGGCTGCCATTATTAACTAGTTTTCTATTTTGAAATCAATTTTTTAATTCGCAATGAGATTTGTAATGACCCTTGTCATGCAAAAATGGGTCTTATTCCATATGCGCCCATCATATAAATAGCCCACTCAGCTATCTCTCCTTCTGGTAAGGAGAAACATAGCATATTGAGTGATTTTATAGCGAACAGCATCGCCTATGGCCTGACTGCGCAAAAGCACATGTTGGGTTTAACAAACGCTTGCCGAAACGCATAAGACCCATTTAGCATGACGGCGCTATTGACGTGTGATTTAAATGTGTCGAAAGAAAACTGCGTTTAAATCAAATATCACCATAAGATATATTTTGATAGTGAAGAAAGATACTCATAACAAGGCATATGAGGACATGTATGAAGTGCTATCCCGTAGTATATTTTTTATCTACTCACACTAATGTGTGGTTGGACAATGCTAACACACATTTCATGCCGTGAATATGCAACTAACAAGTGAAAAACACAACACAATAGTTTAACTTTTGTTTAATTGTATTTATTTAGAAAAGTAAATTGCAAACTTTATTTCAAAGTCAACGTATACGCCGACTACATTTTTAAAAGATATTTATTGTTATAAAAATATTTAATATAATATATTTAGTTGTTTTCGGTTTTAGCGATTAAAAAGCATTTTCGAGGTTGCCTTTAGTATGCCTGTAGTAATTGATGAACTCATATCCAACTGTCTATGTATTGAGAACTGTGAATATAAACAAGCATAACCTTCTACTAACCTTCTACTATTGTGTTGCTAGCACCCATAAATACAAAAGATCGCAGCTATATGTTGAGAACCAAAGACAATCTCCTCCGCGACACGTACAATAGATCATTGTTTATTGATTCTTTTCTATAAAGCACCGTTCGAAACTATTGCATTTAACATGATATTAATTTCATGTTTCCATTTGTGAATGAATATAATTGGAGAACTCAAACCTCTTACATAAATTATACAACTCTTTCTCGCGCGGATACGTGTAGTAAGCGGGTATTGGGCTCCTAGTGGCTAAGGCGTATCGACCTGAATTTTAGACTAACCACCTTAGACGGTCGCTAAGCGACCATCTAAAAATTATTCATCTTTATAACCGCAAGCATAAGAGGTTAAATATTTGTTAAAAACTGTCCAGTTGTCGTCTACAAAGATTGCATTTATCATGTCCCTGGGGTGAAAACTCAAAACATGCCTGGCATCACATGATTTATGCAGATTATTCTAAATAACTTAAAACTCTTCTTCTCTGAAACCGTAAGTCACATAGCTTTAAAATTTAGTGTACATACATCAGAGAGGCACTGAACAAAGTTGGTTAAAATCAAAGCCCTGGGCTGAAAACTGGCAATGCCCCAGGGGTCCGATTATTGATATAGACTTATACAATATATAACTTACAAAAAAATATCTTAAACTGGGTTGTTCAAAGTTTAAATATTAAGATGTTACATTGGTCCTCTACAAGACTTTAGCAATTATGCAACTGGAGTCAAAACTGACACTGCAACAGTGGTCACCAGATTTCTATGGTCTTAAATGGTAAATAACTTTAAAAATCTCTGAAACCACAGGGTATGAACTGAAATATTTTATGCATGATATTGTGATGCTCTACAAAGTTTGTTGAAATCATGCCCCTGTGGTAGATATTGACCATACCCAAAAGGTCATCTGATTTATTAAGACTTAAACATATATTTAAATATCTTCTTAAATATCAGGGATTAAATATTCAATACACACCATTATGTAGTGGTCTTTTACAAAGTTTGGTTAAACCATGCGCCTTGGGTCAAAACTAGCCACAACCCAGGGGAATTAGCATGATTTATATAAAGCTATATAAAAATAACTTTTTTTAAATTCTTCATGGACATCACATTTCCCAGACCTTTGATATGTGTTATAAGATTGTACTTGTACTGTCAGATCAAGGTTGTGCATAAAGTTGGTTCAATTCATGTCTTACAGTGGTCACACAATTTATATCCACTTATACATCATGCATCATCATACTTAAATATCTCTGCAACTGCAATGGTCAGAGGTTTAATATTTGTGGTCCTCTACAAAGATTGTTCTGATCATAATACCAGAAGTCCACCCCAGGGTCACAAAATTAACACAGACTTCAGGGCCGTACCTAGGATTTTTTTACTGGGGGGGCCCAACCGGGGAGGGTTTGGGAGGGGTCCCCCCTCCATATATATATACTTTTGTTTATTTGGCACTTTGCAAGGTGAATTTTAATGCTTATAAAAAACGTATTTTGTGATATGAATTAATGGAAAATAACAAGTAAATCAGCACATTTCGGAAGTCTTAAGCTTTAAACATTGGTGTGAATTCACAACAATATTAAAAGCTTTACATTTCCGAAACTTACAGGTTTAAACTGACGATTACCCACAACAACTCTCGTATTGCTTCCATCATTTTTTTCACAAATCAATTACGTCACAGGTTTTTTTTAATCTGATTTTTTGGGAAAGACCTTGCCATTTTTTAGGAAAAAAATGCGCGAAACGCCGAATTTTTGGGTGAAATAATGAAAGTCTTAAATAATCAATTTAACATATTTTACTGTTATCAAACAAATTCAAGGAAAGAGATAATTTAATTATACAATATTTTTCTACACTGGATCAGGTTAACTTATATAATGAGATCGATTTGTTGTTTCAATTTTCATTTTTTTACCAATGAGCCATTAATAAGTTGATATTACTCAATTCTCGGTACTCAATTATTTTAAATACTGAATTCTGCCAAATTTTATCTGTTGCTCGGCAAATTTATGAATCTGTTTTTCTTTTAAACAAACATGTTAACTATCTCATCGTAGTCTTTTTCAGTGATTTCCTTTCAAAAATTATAAATACCTTTGTCAGTGTTTTTGTTCCGGTTCAAATTCAGGGCCCTATTCTCAATGCAAAAAGTATATATTGGGACTTAAAAATTCCCAATAAAATGTTTAAAAAAAACAATTAAACTTTTAGAAGGGACAAACATGTCTAGGGCCTTTTCACAGAATGAAAAAAACTTGCGTTGGCAATTATCAGACCATAGTCTACGAACTCCTGTAGCAGTTGCTTCCATTCGCTGCAAGTATCAAAATACATGTTACATCAACCATCGATAGATGAAGCATTCATGATCACAATGGAGGGCCTGATCGGGGATGTGTACAAGGCTATAAGAAAACATTCCTAGAGGCTTATCTCGATTGGCGAGCGTTTATCCCCTTGTTTATCAGGGACAATAAAACATAGATGCTCTTTTGTTTTGAGGGAAAGCGTACTGTGGACCCTTGCACGAGAAAAAAAATTGCAGTGGGCCGATTATTAAAAAAAAATCATAGTTCGACAGCCAGCTGGGAGGGCCCGGGCCCCTGGGCCCATGGCCTGGGTACGGGCCTGGACTTTAGATGTCATCTTTGAATAGGCCATGAGGTGTAATATTAAGCATTTAACGTCAGTGACATTATTATAAGTGCCCCTATACTAAGATTTTAAAATCTTTACCATAAGGTCAATAAAGGCCCTGCCTGGGGACAATTTTTTTTCTATTGAAATCTATTTTATGTTACTTTTTATTGAAATTTATTTGATGTTACATCATCTCTAACAAATCATACTGCTTGCCACTCTCAATTTCAAGAGCGAATGATCTATGGTCATCTTGTCCCTCTTGTTTTCATTTTTCATTTACAAGGAAAATAGTGTAATCATACTGGTGAGTAATTTATGGCATGGAAGCAATAACTTTGAGACAATAACTGGGATTTTTTCTCTAAAAAATGTTAAAAGGCATCTGTAATAAAATTGCTATAACCACTTTGTAACAATTTCCAAGGCCTTCAAACTAATTGCCTGTAGGAAAAACTTCTGACATTTTGAATTTTCCTGCAACAAAAATTATGATGTAAAATTAAAATGTATGCCCATTTTACAAGATGTTTTGAGCAATTTTCAAACACAAACCCCAGATGACAAATTTTGTTCCACCAGTCGTGATGTTGTTCATTAGACATAATGAGCCATTTGTGGTGATTTCTTATTAAGGGCAGGCAATTAAAAAAGGTAAATTGTCTTTAAATTTTCAATCACGGTTTAAAGCCATGAAGTACAGCATACTAAATATTTTCTCTTTTCTTATTCAGCAATATAGTAACATTAAAGAAGCAACTCTCATAATTTTATCTGCTACACATTTAAGAACAAATTAACAAAACAAGAATAAAGACAAATCTATCTTAAGATTATTTTTTAGGCTGTTGGCTCAAGCTATAAATATTCAGTCTCATTCAGGAACTTAGGCTACAACTCAGTAAATTAATGTATTCATGAGCTGTGCTTTTGTTAAAGTGAGGTGTACATTTATTGTGATGGATATTTGTTAGTAATAATATATGCAAAGATATACATCATTATAACACATCACATGGGAATTATATTCCCTGTTTTCCACAACTTTATGCATAACAATTTTCTGCATAATAATTCATATACTCATGGTACTTCTGTATCGGTCAGTTACTTCTTAAATGCGTAGTATATATTACATTATCAATGCTTCATAACAGTGCATTGACTAAGTACAGTTCATGGAACTATTGTATGAGCCTCTTGCAGGGAATTGTTGACAAGCCTTGATTCTTCTCAAGAAACCTTTAAATTTGATCAAATTGAGCAAATCTGCAACAATTAATTAAAACCATTACTTTCAACTAGTAAAGCCAGTGTACACTCTTTTTATTCTTTGGTTTAGATGTGTTCAAAATCCAGTTATTTTGATTAAGTTTATATAGATGATACATAAACATGTGACTTCATTTAAAAAAATTAATTAAGGTTAATTACAATTTAATCAAAGGTCTGACAGCCCTTCACTTAATCACTATTTCATAACTTTGGTTACAGCTCACTCTTAACTCTCAACATTTAATTTTAATAGTTAAAAAAAACAGCTTCATAATCACCACCATCATAATATCATCAGTGTCAACACCTTGAAGAATTGCCATCATCACTGTATCATTGTAATCATCATTGCAAGTGTGACAATTACAGGATGAATAACAAGAGCTGTCAGAGGACAGCGTACTCGATTATTCGAGTGCTTGACAGTGTAATGTAAGCCATCATGGAGAGGGGGTATAATGTGGGCGTGTGGTCATTTAATAGCTATAGATGATCTTTCAAAAAAAAGAAAAAAAAGATTATTTTTTTTTGGTGGGGGGGTGGGGGGGGGGATTCTGGGGAGGGGCGTGGGGGATGGTTTGGGTGGAGTCCATTGTTGTATGTCAGGTAAGTGTTGTTTTGTCAAGGTATGAATCAAATCTGATCTTAAATAAAGAAGTTATTGAATTTAAGCAAAATTTATTAATTTGACATTGAGAGTCAAGGTCATTCAAAGGTCAAGGTCAAATTCAACTTGCCAGGTACAGTAACATCATGATAGTAAGAAAGTATTTGAAGTTTGAAAGCAATAGCCTTGATACTTTAGAAGTAAAGTGGATCTAAACACAAAAATTAACAAAATATTCAAAGTTACATAGACAAAAAAGGGCCATAATTCCGTTAAAAAGCCAACGAGAGTTATGCAACTTGCCCTGTACAGTCCTCTTACGATAGTTAGCGAGTTTTCTAAGTCTATAAAGCAATAGCTTATAATGATACTTTAGGAGTAAAATGGACCAAAACACAAAACTGAACCAAATGTTCAATTATCTAAGTATAAAAGGGGCCATAATTCTGTCAAAATGCTTGATACATTTGTCTGCTCCTGTTTATACACTTCAACACCGTTATTTCGAACACTGATAATCGGAAGTCACTGTTATTTCGAAGTATTTTTCGGGTCCCGATATTGGTTCTTCTTTGTTTAATGTAAAATTTCATTGTTAATCCGAACTTCGTTAAACCGAAGAAATCGTTAATTCGAAGTGATTTAGTCGGTCCCAACACTATAATTCGCACCTTATTAACAATCTTTAATCCGAAGTCAAAACTGCAAAATACTGAGCGTAATTTCACATCTTTGTCGTGGCTTGTCAAAAGCCGATAATTACACCTTTTTTGTCTGCGCGAACGCCGGTGTTCAAAAAGACATTGCGTATTAGTTAAAAAATGTTAATTAATTTCCGAAAATGTATTAATATGTATGTATGTCTGATAATTTGTGCTATTCATTATATTTTATATTTTCTGTAATAAGACAAAAAAAAAAACAAGAAAAATAATCGTTTTATTCCTCCGTTTGTTACAAGTGGAAATCTATTGCTATATGACTAGTTTACTCTTTTCAGTAAGCGTGTAACCGAACCATGCGAATTCCACAACATTTCATTTTTTACAGAATCAAAGAAGTCTTCTGTCAAATGTTTATTTCGAATTATCGTTAATCCGAAGTTTTTTTTAACGGTCCCGACGACTTCGAAATAACGGTGTTGAAGTGTAGATTGGGGTCATATGTTGGTAAAGAAGTATGCAAAATATGAAAGCAATATGTCAAAGGACATAGAAAATATTTGAGGTGGTACGCAAACTTTAATGCTTGATACAGTTGTCTGCTCCTGTTTATAGATTGGGGTCATGTTGGTAAAGAAGCATGAAAACTATGAAAGCAATATGTCAAAGGACATAGAAAATATAATAACATAGATTTATCAATAATATGCATATTGTTAGTGAAAAAAAGGGCCATAATTCCTAAAAAAATGCTTGATACAGCTGTCTGCTCTTGTTAATAGGTTGGGGTCATGTTGGCAAAGAAGTATGCAAAATATAAAAGCAATATGTCAAGGGACATAGAAAATATTTGAGCTGGTACACAAACTTTATCATAGATTTATCAATAATATGCATATTGTAAGTGAAAAAAGGGCCATAATTCCTACAAAATGCTTGATACAGTTGTCTGCTCTTGTTTATAGGTTGGGGTCATGTTGTTAAAGAAGTACCGGTATGCAAAATATAAAAGCAATATGTTAAATATTTGAGGTGGTACGCAAACTTTAACATAGAAAATCTAAGTGAAACAAGGGCTGTTTGTAAAACATGCATAAACCCCATACGGGCTGTCAGTTGTAGTGGCAGCCATTGTAAGAATATGTTTTTTGTCACAGTGACCTGGACCTTTGACCTAGTGACCTGAAAATTATTAGGGGTCATCTGCCAGTCATGATCAATGTACCTATGAAGTTTCATGATTCTAGGTGTAAGCATTCTTGAGTTATCACAGGGCTTTTTTTAAGCGGACGCCCGCTTGCCCGTGCCGGGTTAAAATCGTCGCGGGCAAGTGATTTTCCAAAGTAGATAGTCCGCCGGGCAAGTTCGTTTCGTATTAGCATAATTGCGGTATTTGTTCGACTTTTCCCCTTGTATCTATTTATTTTCTTTGAGTCAATATATTTTTTTATCAAGTGCAAGTAAAACGAGATTTCATTGGTCGCTTGCGTTGTATCAGCCAATCTAAATGCTCAAAACAAGTTCTACTCGGCAGATGTTTCAACGGGAGCCAGACAACTCGCCCCAAAACCAACTCGCCCCAGGACAAGTCGCCCCGAAAATCTGGACAAGTCGCCCCAAATATGTTGGACAACTCGCCCCAATCGAAAGACAACTCGCCCCAATTTTGTTTCTTATATATAGTATTATAGAAATTTTGTTCATATAAAATTTGTTAAGTTTAATGTATTAATATTCGTGATTATTGTAGTTGTATGATGTGTTTTTTTTCATTTCATATTGTAAAACTTTGTAATTCAATAATTGTTTACATACCGGATTGCTTTTAGTAATAAATTGTTATTAGCTTTTTTATGATTGTTTTTATTAAAATAAGCCCCATTTAGTTCGTCTTGTTTTGAAAACGTGTGAAATGTTAAACGTTTATTTTGACGGCATGCTTTCATTTTCTGTTCAAAGATTGTTTAATGCGACATTTTGTATGATAGTTTGGTTTAATTAAAGAATAATGGAATGTCTTTGTGTTTGTTATGTTTTGAAAACGTGTGAATTGACGAAAATTAATTAAGCCGGCATGCTTTCATTGTCTGGTCAAAGATTTATTAATAAGACAAACGGTATGACAGTTTGGCGTGATTAAAGAATAAATAAGGTAACACGCTTAACCAGACAACAATGCTGTTTGCAAAGTAATTATAAGGGCTGACTATATATAAAGAGGGTATCTGAATGAGCCCAAAGTTTGTGTTTTGTTTGTGTCGGACAATACTATTTGTGACTTGGAATACGATTGCTATATAGTTGTGTGGGTTTCAGTGCATCTGCCATGTGTTCAAACATATATGTGCTTATTTGATGTCGGATACAATAATTTTCTAGTGTTAGTTAGTTTTGTGTTTGTGTTTCTGCAATGGCAGAAGTGGCAAATTGTATACATTGTGGAAAGACAGTTGGGCAGAGGCAACGTGCTGTTTCTTGCGATGCCTGCGAGCGATGGCAACACATAGGCTGTGATTCTGGTAAGTAAACTTATAATATAATTATTTGTTGTGTCTTACATATTTTAGGTCAGGCAGCTTTTGTTTCCCCATAAATAATGAATCTAAATTGTTGGATACTTGCATATTATCGGGTATTCAACCAATGTCCGTTAATCCGGTGACACATAACAGATGTGTTTTACGACCTGATAACGATCATAAAACCTTTCAGATAAATGTCAGAAGTTACTGGACCGTTATCTTTGCGTTATTTGGGTGATGTATACCGCTTTAAACTATTGCTCATGGTGTAATATTGAATGTGTTTACAGTTTTTTTTACTTGTCAGTACAAATATATTTTAAACGTTTGTATAAATCCTTAGTATTGAACATTACTATCTGCTGAAATGATTGAATATTATGATAAAATGTGCATTTTATATTTATGATAAGAATTTACATTAACCTTTTATTTAATATCCTTCATGTATATACATAAGTCGCATATTTTGAAAATAATTACTTTGTCAAAAAAGGCGTGAAAACTCGACACTAAATAAAGAAATATCGTATTGTTTGTTAAGTGTATGTGCTTGACATATTTTTAAAATAGCATTTTGTTGTGGTAATTCTGACGCTATTGGTTATTGAGATATCGCTGTTGACAAAAAGCCGTTCAGTTTGACATGTAAGGTTCGTTTGTCGGGATATGCTAAACTTTAAATTGAAACAGAACCAACATATTATCAAATAAGACGAATACTACAACCAATAATGTTTATTAATATTTTTTTCATAATTGATTGAGTTATTGTAAATATCGTACTCTATGTTGGCCTCTTCTTATTGAAAATACGTGTATACTACCAGTGTCATGCGAATATGGATCTTATTTCTTAATATCCACCTTCACACTTTATTATCGCCTCTAATTAAACTATCTCTATTTAAAGAACATATTATTGCGAACTTAATAGTACACCATTATAATACCATTCTAGCTACCGCTACCGTAGATCATATTTCAGTAAATAAGATTACTTCGGAATTATAAAATTTCACATGCGGATCGATATTGACCTAAACTTGTACTAAAAATACGAAATGTATGTACGTAGGTCATTCGACGAACCCTCGGTTCATCCCAAAGACGTGGGTGTTCTCGATGCTGAAGTAACCTTCAGTCTTATGGAATCTTCTTCCCAGCGTGGGAAAAGAAAACTTGTATCCAGCAACGGATTTACGTATGTGCACAAGCGGTTTAACCCAACGAAACAGACGACAATTTGGCGTTGCAGCGTAAGGAACAAGAAATCGATATGTCCCGCGATAGTAGTGCAATGCGGACACTCTTTTGTCTCGAACGAATGTGATCATTCCCACCAGGCTAAACCGGGCATAGACAAGGGTCTCGTCATCACCACCAAGGTATTTTTATGTTCAATGACAACCTGTACGAAAATTCTTTGCAGATTCTGTACTGAGTCTGTACAAAATCTGCCCAGAATCAAGACAGAATTCATTTATTCTGTACAAAGAGGACACAGACCCAGAATCTGCCTGGAAAACTGTACAGATTTTTTAAGCAGAATTACAATAAAGCAGAATTTCATCTGTACATATTACTATACCAAACAGAATTTTTATACTTTTCATTTTTATAAGACAGATTTTTAGCACTCTGCATTTTAGCCAGACAGAATTTTGGTACTTGGCAGTATTAAGCAAGGCAGAATATTGGACTTAGAAAACTATTGAAACAAAATTTCAAAATGGGACTTAGATAATTAAAAAAATAGACTTCTGATTCAAGTTTCTAAATTTTTATTATGAGAAACATTTGCCCTATACAAGAAAAACAATATTTATGTTCAGTTCAATTTATACAATAATTGTCATTCATGTATATATTACATGTCATAATATTAAAATATGTGAGAATGTAATGATAATTTACCTTTTAACACTAAAAGTACATGTAGATCTACTATAATCATAAAATATCTTTGAATTAAGGTTCTTACAGTAAACTTGATTTAGGGTTGAATACAAATTGATTTTTTTTTTCAATTCCCCCCCCCCTGACTTATGAAAACTGCTTTGCTTTAATGGTAGTATATATGTATTTCCACTGGGGTTAAATGTTTAGTTTGCCTTCCTCTGACTCTATCTATGAAAAATTGTAATGTCAGCGCTTGTATACACCTCTGTAACAGTTCACTTGAAAATAATCATAAACCCCTAACAAACAAATCCTTCCCGCTTGATACTTGTAATCTGAAACTGGGGCTATCTTTACTGGCTTGCTGGAATGTGTATAATCTCTTCTGATTGGTTGGGAGCCAAATTTGAACGTGTAAACATAGATCCATGCAGGACCTGAAATGTAGTTTCAAAGCAATGTTGGGACTTTTGAAGTTTTAACAATATCCTGAAATACTTTTATGGACATTCTTAAACAATTAATTAGAATGTGGAAATCAACATTTTGTGTGTTAACAAGTCTCTAAAAGAGGAATTCAGTGAGTTATGAAGCGGCCGTTTTGGAAATGCTTTGAACTGTTAAACAGGTTTGTATTTTTTTTCTTTACATTGTTATCTTATAATGTTATGTTTAATTTAATGATATAATTTAACAGTTACAAAGATCTGTTTTGGTGGGTGATTAACATTTGAAATAAATGATGCAACCAATTATCTTTGCAGTAAGTTCACATAAAAGACATAAGTCAGTCAAAGGTATCTCTATCTTACAAAACCAACATATAGTTGTAATAATCAATTGCCTAATCAGTGACCAAATGAAAGGGCAATGTAACCAATACTTAGATTTATTTATGAATAACTACTCTGCCACAAAATGTAAAGCCTTTTTTTAATTACATATTTACAAAAGCTATGATTGTTATCACTTAAAAGGTGTTGCATTATCTAAGTTGTAATTTTAGTAGATCCCATATGATCACTTAATTCAGATTGGCTAAAAAAAGTAATTTTTAAATAGTAAATTGTATTTTTTTTGCTTTCAGCGATTTTCAAAAAAGATTGTGAAGCAACTTACCCATGACAACGACCTCAGAAGTGCAGTCACAGAGTAATGGTGCTGTTATCACTTAAAAGGTGTGAAGCAAAAACTTAATATAATGGGGTTTGTAAGCAAATCAACATTACAAATTCTCTTTTTATAAAACACCCTATGAAATGACCTACATCTGAAAAAATGTCAAATTTATTTTATAATGTGAAAAGCAAAATATAAAGAGAAGCAAGTTGGTGAACCATGTTGCGTTATTTAAGTTGTAATTTTAGTAGATCCCATATGATCATTTCATTCAGATTGACTAAACAAAATGATTTAAAAATAGTTATGTGTATTTTTTGCTTTCAGCAACCATCAAAAAAGATTGTGTAGCAACTTTCCCCTGACAACGACCACTGGCTCAGTTAAGTGCAGTCACAGAGTGATGGTACCTCACCAGGGTCTAGTTCAGGCAAATGAAGATCTCTTAAAGGGATTTTCATCTCAATATAATAACTGTAATTTCTTAAAACATAAACTTACTTTATTTACTGTGTTTTTATGTCATATAACAGTGATACAATAATGTGTGTTGTATTTAGGAATTTATTTCTTAACGGGATGTGTAAGAGTAAATTATTTTATTTTATTGACTGTCAGTATTTGTTACTTTCTTATATATATATATATATATATATATATATATATATAAACATGTCATAATATCATTAAATAAAAATGTTTAATATTTACAGTCTATATATTTTACTTTACATTTTGCTACATTTTTCTGTACAGAATTTTTTGTGTGTACAGATTTTATTTTGTGTACAGATTTTATTTTGCACAGAATCCCACTCTCACATTTTGGTTCACCCCACATTTAATTCTGCCCAGATTTTTTTCTGCCCCTTAAAAATTCTGCTTAATTTAAATAATTCGTAAAATCTGTACAGAATTCGTTCTTTGTTTATATCGAAAAAATCTATAAATAGAAATCTGCTTCAACTCATTTTTAATGGACACCAAATATTTTCTGCACAGGTTCTATACAGATTTTGTGTATTTTATTCTGCACATAATCTGGTTACAGTCTGCCCAAACTTTTTCGTACAGGTATCAAACAACTTTACACCTTCGATCTAACACGGCATATTGTCTATTTCAGCGTTATGTTTTTCAATAAACATATGTATATTCTGACAGTATATTCATGATGTTTCAATATTATACTGCATATTTAAACTATCGTTAATTCACAGGTTAACGCCGAGTCTGATAAAAACATGTTCGAATCCGCTGGATCCATTGTTGAGAAGATTTTGCGTGAAGAAGCAGATGACCGCCTTCCCGAAGCGTCCAGGCCTGATTATACCAACCTCTTAAGGAATTGCAACAGGCGACGCCAACGCCCGAAAGATCCCACAGACATGGACTTTGAGGTAATCATCAAAAAAGTGTAAAGATATATACCAATCAGATTTGTTCGTGGACTGATAGCAATGATCTGTAAATGCATGATATAATTGTGCATACTTTTTAGCTCGACATGGCGTTCATCAACGAGAAGATCTCGTCGTCTTTCTTCCGGGCCGAGGTCCGCAACGGCGAAAGACGACATCTTATATTCGCCACAGACCAGCAACTTCAACTGTTGAAGAAAGCAAAGACATGGTACATTGACGGGACGTTTAAGGTGGTCCGACAACGCTTTTACCAGTTGCTTTCCATTCATTCTTTCGTAAGGTCCGGTGACGACATGAAGCAGCTTCCGTTACTGTTTGCGGTGATGGCCGGAAAAACCAGTGAAGACTACACACAGGTAATTGTATTACCCTTACAGTTCGTACCCTTACGGATATTTACATATGCTTAAATATACAGTATTAACAAACATTCGCTCACAGCCTGTGAATGTTTTCACACTCATGCAAACTTGAAAGTTGAGCGACTAATAAAATCAATAAAATCATGAATAAAAAAATAAAAATGATTTAACACACGCGTCATTTTTCCAATTATTTTCCAGGTTTTCAAAGGCGTCATGGACATCCTCCATAACGAAACTCGAGTGAAAGAATTCATGGTCGATTTTGAAGCCGGGATGTGGCAGGGCCTCCGGGAAGTTTTCGTCGACCCAACAATTAAAGGATGTGCCTTTCACTGGAACCAGGCCGTATGGCGGCACGTGCAAAGCCTCGGTCTCCAGGTAATAAATATAATTATGGATGTGTATAAATAATTTTATGATTGTACTTACGAAAATTTAAATTTTCGCCGTTATATAAATCTAGGAAAAAAATAACACATACAAATGCCGATGTTTTATATCACTTTTTATATAGTATTTCATTGATTTTACAGAGCGCCTACAGTCAACGCGACACTGTATTCACCTTTGTTCGCAAGGTCATGTCTATACCGTTCCTGCCAGCGGAACATGTGGAACCAGCGATTATGAGGTAGATTATATATTTGACAAATACACAAAAAATACAAAAAATAACTGGATGACCACGTTTCACTTATTTAGAAATAATTCGAAAAACCGTTCAGACTATTACTTTACAAATTACTGGTCTCTTGTAATAGTACTGATTCATTTTTATTTGTTTCAGACTGAAAGAAAAAACAACAGACGAACGCCTGGCCGACCTGCTAGAGTATGTGGACAGGACATGGCTTAAATCTTCGGTGTGGGGACCTGAAAATTGGAGCGTGTTTGGTCGGAGTGTCCGAACAAATAATGACTGTGAAGGGTGGCACTTGAAACTAAATCAGCACGCCAAGAAAGCCAATTTGCCTTTCTACCTACTACTGACCCTTCTTTGTGAAGAGGCTTCCCTTCTCCCAACACAGGTGAAGATGGTATCAGAAGAAAAGCTATCCAGGCGACAACGAAGAATCCGTACGAAATAATGGGGCGGATTCCGGGCGTAATCAGGGCGGAATTGGCATGTTATGTTGGAATTACGCCCGTACAACTGGCGGAATGAGTTTTACGCCCGGAACTAAAATTATTTCTGGGCGTAATTCAACTGTTTTTTCCGGGCGTAAAACAAATCCGGGCGTATTTTTATACTTAGAATTTGTATGATGGAGATTTGTGGACGGAATTTTGCACTTTGTTTCTTTCGTGGGGCAGAATTTCATACTTATAAAATATTTGTGAAGCCACATGACGGAATTTTGAACTTAGTAGTTTTTATAGAGAGTAATATTGGACTGAACAATAACTTAATAAATTTAATTTAAACCAAAGTACTGAACAAAATATTACCATTAACTGATAACTTAAAAAACGTTTTTAAAAAAAATATTTAATTTTATTTATACAGTTGTACAATCAATGAACATTCATTATAGACACAACTATTTCAGTCACAGTATAATTAATTCAGCATAAAGCTTTGATCTAATTTATGATTTTCATGTTCAGATTCTAAAACATATTTTGTAGTATTTTTATACTTAATTTGTGAGAAGCTGAAAAGGAGACAGACTTGTGAACTTGTGATCATGAATTATACTCTTAGATTTTGCATTGTTTTTGGCAATATTGCTGGTAAAAAAAATTAGGAGATAACAATAACACATTTTAATTAAATAAATTTTATCTATTGCTGACTTTTACAGTTTCCACTTATAATTTTAAGTCTGAGGGATGACCATGCATTAAAAATCTATATGCACTTATTTTTTTAATTCACTTCTTTAATTCTTCATCTTTTTTGAAAATTTTGCTCATTTTTAATTATTATTTCATAATTATAATAATGACTGTAAAGTTTAATAAAGAACAAGACTTGGTAATGTTTTCATCATTTTAAGGTTTCCTTTAACATTAAACACACAACAGTCTAGTTTTAATATTATTTGTTTATATCATCAATATGAATGCAGTTTCTCTGCATGTTACTCTATAAAAATTTTTTATAGTAGTTAAGATTTCCTCAGTCTGAAAAGACCATAATTATGTACATAATTATACCAAACCAATGTTAATTTAATCTCAGATAAACACTGACAACCTGCTGAGTTGATCTCATGTATTGTGCTGCCCATTCTATACTCACCAAAGGCTGAGTCACATCAGTACATGTTTATAAACCATCTGGGCTTATCAGGCTTCAGTGGATTGGTCAGTGGTACAGGAAGTGAGTGGTAGAAGTTGCAGTTTGAAAACATTAGAGCGGTTAAGCAAATTACTGACTCTGAACTAAATTGTCAGTATAATACTTAAGCAAAATGAGGACTAAACTGTAGTGAAAAAATGTCTTGCAGGGAGTACTGTGTCAAAAACAATTTGTATTTAATACACATAATGTGGAAATGAACAATAAGTTTGTTGCAAAAGAGGTTCAAATTGGCTCAGGTTTAACTGTGATTTGGTCTCACCAAATTCCTGTGTTTTTGGAATACTGCAGAACAGCATAAAAGGTTTGTATTTTTACTCCTTCATTCCTCTATTATTTAGATTATTAACTGATATAATTGTAATTGTATTTGTGTACTGTCCCAGTGGGAAATGTAAAAGGATGATGAAAAGTAGACGGGCATCTGAAGGAAAAACAACACAGTTTGAAACTAAAATGAAATACACAAATTTCTTTAAAATATATAGTAAGTACTTAAATTAACATTTCATTTTCAGATTATGTCATAGGATTAGGGAGAAAGGTTGCTGGTGGCATAACAAATTTTCCCTTCTCGGACCTCAAAAGCCACATCACAAATTGAAGAATTTGTTTGCAAGAAAGCACAGTGTTGAAAAAAACATATGAAAAAATGAACTTTTTTATATAAATTTTGCTCTGTGTGCGCGCCCGGATGATGAGCACAAAGCGGTCCTTGACAAAGGAAAGCTGGATTTGTTGATAGGTAAATCACAATTTTACTATACAAGTTATTGTATTATTAGTTTGAAATAGTTAAGTTCAAAATAAAGATTAATTCGAATTATACGATTAGTGATCCTCAGGGCTAGGCCTGTCAATAACAGGGTGTCTCAGTACCTTGCCGCACTAAGATCCAAACCTGCCCCCTTTGACCCCCAGTCATGTTTTTAATTGGTTCTGATCACATTATTTTACAGAACATTCAATGAATTTTCAATAAACTAATTTTATTTTAACAGTGAAACTAGTTTTATCAATTAAAAAAAATATTTTTATGCCCCCCTTCGAAGAAGAGGGGGTATATTGCTTTGCTCATGTCGGTCTGTCTGTCGGTCCGTCCGTCCACCAGGTGGTTGTCAGACGATAACTCAAGAACTCTTGGGCCTAGGATCATGAAACTTTATAGGTACATTGATCATGACTTGCAGATGACCCCATTGATTTTGAGGTCACTAGGTCAAAGGTCACGGTGACCCGAAATAGTAAAATGGTTTCCAGATGATAACTCAAGAACGCATACGCCTAGGATCATGAAACTTCATGGGTAGATTGATCATGACTCGCAGATGACCTCTATTGATTTTGAGGTCACTAGGTCAAAGGTCAAGGTCACAGTGACCCGAAATAGTAAAATGGTTTCCGGATGATAACTCAAGAACGCATAAGCCTAGGATCATGAAACTTCATGGGTAGTTTGATCATGACTCGCAGATGACCCCTATTGATTTTGAGGTCACTAGGTCAAAGGTCAAGGTCACAGTGACCTGAAATAGTAAAATGATTTTCGGATGATAATACAAGAACGCATATGCCTAGGATCATGAAACTTTATAGGTAGATTGATAATGACTAGCAGATGACCCCTATTGATTTTCAGGTCAAAGGTCAAGGTCACGGTGACCCAAAATAGTAAAATGATTTTCGGATGATAACTCAAGAACGCATATGCCTAGTATCATGAAACTTCATAGGTAGATTGATCATGACTCGCAGATGACCCCTATTGATTTTGAGGTCACAAGGTCAAAGGTCAAGGTCACGGTGACCCGAAATAGTAAAATGATTTTCGGATGGTAACTCAAGAACGCTTTTGCCTAGGATCATGACACTTCATAGGTACATTTATCGTGACTTGCAGATGACCCCTATTGATTTTCAGGCCACTAGGTCAAAGGTCAAGGTCACAGTGACAAAAGTCGTATTCACACAATGGCTGCCAGTACAACGGACAGCCCATATGGGGGGCATGCATGTTTTACAAACAGCCCTTGTTAAAATGAAAATGCATGTAATATTAAATAATATGCGCATATATTGCACGTGTTATTTGAAAATATTCCACAGGGATAAATATCCAAGCACATTCAAAAGTGTACTTAGTTGCCAAATTTGGACCCTGTCTTTTTCAAATCCTAGATGGGGCCCTGGATTAGATAAAAAGTTTGAAAAAGCAATTAATTCTACATAAGTTGTTAACAGTATTTGCAATAGGTGAACTGTAGTTGTACTTAATATCAAATTGCATTTCAGATTATGACATAGGATGGGGGGAATCGTGGACCTGAACAATACTGTGATAGAGAGGAATTCCTACTCAAGAAAGCAGTTTAAAAAACACAGTCAATGTGAAAGAGTGAACTTTTTTATTTTGGCCGTGTATAAGAACAGTTTGTTTTTTAAAAAGTGCATGTCTATCAAATTATTTTTTATGTATATATATTGAATATTTTTGTTGTTTGTCTTTAAAAGCTACATTGTATCTTAAAAGTATCATCAAAATGCGGAACGAAAATGCATACATTTTCCGCATAAGTTCCACATTTTTTGTGACTGCGGAAAACATGCGGGGATTTTCAGCATTTGTTCCGCATTTGCAGAAGTATAAAATGGTGATCCATGTTTTTAAAATGTATTATCTTAAAATAAATATAAAGATACTATGTTAAATGTATCTTGTTATAATTTTGATTAGTTTTTAGCTAAACTGAGCACAAAGTGCTCATGGTGAGCTTTTGCAATCGCCTTTTATTTTTTCAAATGGCCTGTCCTTATATGGGTATATGGGTATATTTACAATATGCATGTAATCCGAT
The DNA here is from genome assembly GCF_020536995.1 of Dreissena polymorpha. Lineage (NCBI taxonomy): Eukaryota > Metazoa > Mollusca > Bivalvia > Myida > Dreissenidae > Dreissena > Dreissena polymorpha. Next base: position 42,992,003 of record NC_068362.1, on the reverse strand, counting down.
TTCCGCCCGGTATCTATATTACGCCCGTAATCTAAGTTACGCCCGTAATTTTAACATTCCGCCTGTAATCTGAATTCCGCCCATAAACTGTTTTCCGCCCGTAATTTAAAATTCCGTCCCACCTCATTAACATATTTCGCCCCTGTTTTCCGCCCGGATTACGCCCGGAATCCGCCCCTCTTCTTAAAATCATATATAGAAAAATACGCCTGGAGATATTTTTTACGCCCGGATTTTAGTTTGCGATTCCGTGCCGATTCCGGGTGGAACATTTCGTACAGGAAGAACACGTCTCTCCAGGGAAAAATCTTCAAGCTGTGGGAAGCGTACGAGAGCGGAGAATTGTCAGTCAACGGCCTACTGAGGAAATGCAGTGGCATTTATGGACCAAATGCATGAACGTTGCTCATTTGATGTCTTTCTGATTGTTGGAAATGTTTCAACCCTTGTTTTTGAAAAGCTTGTTTGTGTGTGAAAGTTACTGTGTGTTTGTAATGTTTTACCATTATTATATTTTTTAAATGTTTGATAATATTCATCATTTACGGACCAAATGCCTGCCTGAAAGTTGCTAGATTGAATTGAAATAAATTATTGCTCATTTGTTGTTGTTTTTTCTTCTGATTGTTAGAAATGTTTCAACCATTGTGTTTAAAAGCTTGTTTCTGTGTGAAAGTTTGTGTTTAATTATTACGGATGTTTGAAATGTTTGATATTATTCATCAAGGCTCATTACAAACTGTGTTTTTAAATTATTTTTAAAATGAGTTAATAAATGGAAATGTTTGATAATATTTTGAATTGTCTTTTCATTCATAAATCTGTGTTATTTATTTTATTTAATATGCTAAAATTGATGCTTTGTATGTTTTCAATAAAAACAAATGTTAGTATCGTGAGTCTGTAATTGTTATAAATTATGAATAAAATTATGAATATAACACATTTCTATTTTTATTTTTTCCCCATGTATTATTTGTTTTGTGTATTCAGCATTCCTTTTTAAGTCAAAAATGTTATTTAATACATTTTTTTCACAAAGAGTATTATATATATGACAAAATATTTCGTTGCACGCTGTCATTTAATTTGGGGCGAGTTGTCTTTTATTTGGGGCGAGTTGTCTTTCGATTAGGGCGAGTTGTCCAATATATTTGGGGCGACTTGTCCAGATTTTCGGGGCGACTTGTCCTGGGGCGAGTTGGCTTTGGGGCGAGTTGTCTGGTAACCGTTTCAACATGGCGGACGGTAGCGTCCAGCCGATCTTTTCATTTAAACATTTTAAATGTTCTGAACCAGACCAAAACAACAATGTCCCTGTTTTAATAACAAGCAAGATAAAATTGTTGGTAGTAACTATGCTATTCCAATTTTCTTGTGTTAAGCACTCAAACTGAAACAATTTCAGAACAGTTACTAGAACTTGATGAAGAAGCATATACTTGTGATAGTTATGTCTATGAACATGAATATAATAACTGTGAAAAGGATTGTTCAGAGTTTGAAAATCATGTTGAATATGCAGACTGTTTAAAACTTGCTAAGAATGCATATGAAGAGTTTCTCACTATTTTAAACTGTGAATAACTTGTTTGTTACATATTCACAGTTACAAATAGTGAGAAACTCTTCATTAAAGACATCAACATGATTTTCAAACTCTGAACAATCATTTTCACAGTACTATTTTAAGCCCTCCCCCCTTTTAATATATGCCATAACTTGTATAGATATAGTGACAAGTATAACGTTTTAAAATTTTAACAGTAATAAACTCTTCATATGTATTGTATTCAATAGTGACTATTCAATGAAATAAAACTGTCCAGATTTTGTTTTGTTGACAACTTTATATTTTAAAAACGATTATTATTTTATTTTTGATACATTGAATATAGCTGAAATTAAATTTAGCATAATAATGCATGTGTATCAATGCTCAAATGACAATAAAAAATTGACTTCAAAATAGGGCAACCAGTTTTTAATGAGGGCAAGTAGATGTTCAAAGTAACTTGCCCCCCGGGCAAGTGAGTGTCAATTTCTTACGTTAACCCCTGGTTATCATCCGGAAACCATTTTACTATTTCTATTCACTGTGACCTTGACTTTTGACCTAGTGACCTAGTGACCTGAAAATCAATAGGGGACATCTGCCAGTCATGATCAATGTGCCCATGAAGTTTCATGATCCTAGGCGTAAGCATTCTTGAGTTATCATCCGGAACCCATTTTACTGTTTCGAGTCACTGTGACCTTGACCTTTGACCTAGTGACCTGAAAATCAATAGGAGTCATCTGCCAGTCATGATCAATTTACCTATGAAGTTTCATGATCCTAGGCGTAAGCATTCTTGAGCTATCATCCGGAAACCATTTTACTGTTTCGAGTCATTGTGACCTTGACCTTTGACCTAGTGACCTGAAAATATATAGGGGTCATCTGACAGTCATGATCAATGTTCCTATGAAGTTTCATGATCCTAACCGTAGGCATTCTTGAGTTATCATCAAGAAACCATTTTACTGTTTCAAGTCACTGTGACCTTGACCTATGACCTAGTGACCTGAAAATCAATAGGGGTCATCTGCCAGTCATGATCAATGTACCTATGAAGTTTCATGATCCTAGGCGTAAGCATTCTTGAGTTATCATCCGTAAACCATTTTACTATTTCGAGTCACTGTGACTATGACCTTTGACCTAGTAAACTGAAAATCAATAGGGGTAATCTGCCAGTCATGATCAATTTACCTATGAAGTTTCATGATCCTAGGCCTAAGCGTTCTTGAGTTATCATCCGGAAACCATTTTACTATTTCGAGTCACTGTGACCTTGACCTTTGACCTAGTGACCTGAAAAATCAATAGGGGACATTTGACAGTCATGATCAATGTACCTATGAAGTTTCATGATCCTAGGCCTAAGCCTTCTTGAGTTATCATCCAGAAACCATCTGGTGGACGGACAGACCGATGGACCGACAGACTGACGGCAGGGCTTTTTTTCCTTCTTTGGGACCCGCCGAAAATTGGCCCTTTCCCCTCAGATTCTTTTTCCCCTCAGCAAATAAATTTTCCCCCAGACTTCATTTTTCCCCTTAAAAAAAAAAAAAAAAAAAAAAAAAATATTTTTTTTTTTTTTTAAACTTTAATACATAAGTTAACCTGATCCAGTGTAGAAAATATAACATATTGCATAATTAAATTATCTGTTGCCTTGATTTTGTTTTAAAAACAGCAAAATATGTTGAATTGATTATTTAAGACTTTCCTTATTTTCCCCAAAATTCCGCGTTTCGTGTCAATTTTTCCCCCAAAATCCGGCATTTTGCGCGATTTTTTTCCCCTCAAAAAAGGCCAGGCCCTTTCCCCAAAATCAGATAAAAACCCCTGGACGGACCGACAGACTGACAGACCGACATGTGCTAAACAATATAAAACAATATATAACAAAATATAATAACAATATAAAAAATGTTGGTCTAAGGTCACATTTCTGTTATAAAAGTATCTACAAAATAGCATGTCTGAGTATTTCAATACAATTACCTTATGGATGTTTTTTATTGGTTGTTTATATTTGTATGACAGGGATGTTTTGCCTAACTGCTCCAGATGTATGTTTTTGTTGTAAAAAACAATAAATACAGTAGTTTTTGGAGAATTAACATTTATTAACTAACAAAAATGAGGTATATGCCCTGCAATTTTGTTACCTTCTAGCACTTAAGCCATATATCAAAGGGAAGATATAACACTGCCATTTGAAAAACTCGGATATCAACAAGAACAGCAAATGAACACGAAATCACTTGCAACCATCACTGTTTAGACTAATATCTTTATCGGGGTATGTATTGCCATGATATGGTTGTATTAAGCAGCGAACACAATGACCTGATTGTTGTATTATGCAGGGAACACATTTGTCTGATTTATTTGTATTATATATTTGTATTATACGGTGAAAATGTTGACCTTATTTAGTACTATTATGAAGCGAAGACATTGATCTGATTGTTTTTTAATGCAGCACCCCCACATTATTTTACGTAGATCATGTTTGAGGGGTTAAACAATGAATGATCATCAGCATGTTTCTAAGTATATAACATTCCTGCCAATCCCTCTTCGAGTAATATTTACGTCTACCTTTTAATTCGATTAACATCACAGGCATCAGGGTGTAAAAGTTTACTACACATGTACCACATAGGCGTTTTATATTCAAATGAAGCACATGATCACAAAAGCCAGTAAGAAACATACAAATATTATTTAACACAAATAATGCTACATTTATTAATATAATCAGTCAGTATGTTAGGCTCGAATGGTATAGCAAGACGGTAAACGCTTTTATTTCCTTTGTAAAAATTATAGTTTACTTAAGTTCAAATACTTCTTCAGACAGTGATTTAAAAAGAAGAAAGGGAGAACACACATACGTTGCTCCCCTGCCAGTTTATAATGCACAAATTATAATAAGCTTATTCGTATTATGCACGAGGAATTTGAGTTGTAACCTATGTTATTATTTTTTATAACAAACAATTGGTATATTTAATATTCTAGTCTGATCGGGATATATGCTAATCCAACCTCATGGCATATTCACATCATTCAGGGATGGGTTGCAATATTCTACAATTGGTAGAATGAACCAATAATTTTGTACAACATAAGTAATTGATGGCAAATGATAGCAGGAATACTATTAAGGGTTTCAGAAAGCATTTTCTGTTTTCCGCGGGGTTCAAACTATTTTATGCGCTAAATGTGAGGCATCTTTTTTAAGCAAATGTATAAAGAGTCCCTGACCAAAATCAATTTAATATTACTTTTAAATCATTAACGTATTGGCATACACCAAGAAAGTTGTAGAATATTTGCGGGAAACATAAGAATTTCGACGAAAACTTGTGATGTGAAATTTCCGAATGGTAACAGAAATTAGTGATCGTCTTTTTTCCGAAAAACAGCATGTCGCGGTTTTCAAAAAAACAAATGACTGCACCTAAATATTTTAATGTTACTGACTATAACGGGTTGATACATGTATGATTTTGTTTCTCATTTAATAAAGTGACAATTTCAAGGTCGATTCACTTGAAATATGAAGGATATTCTGTCCTTTGGCCTTTGGCTATAAATATATCAGTACAATTTGAAATTTCCAAAACCAATCCGAAAATATTGGCAGACACAAAATTTAATCAAAATTCTTATGTTTTCCTTAAATATTCTACCACTTTTCTGGTGTATACCAATAAATGGATGTTTTTCAAGCAATAGCAAATTGATTTCAATCAGAAACACTGCCTGTAACCGCAAAAACAAATATTCCAATCTTTTTGGTTTACAATTTTTGTGATGCAAATAGCTTGCATGTAGCATGGAATTGAATATTCTGTCAGATTAGTGTTTTGACTTTCTGGAGCAGGGAATTTCGGACTGTTTTATCCAACAAGAAAAGAGCTCTTAAAGTTAGCTAGACTGATGCAAAGTGAAGTAATAAAGAACCACTTTTTGTAAACAACCCAAATGTGACCTCCCTTGTTGGATCATTCTACATTTGGAAATGGAAGTGACATATACGAGTAATGCCAGTCCAAGGGAGATAACTCAAAATTAAAATTTCTACCAAACTTCTCTGGATGTCCGGGAATTATAACTTAATTCACTTCATGGAATTGTAGAAGTTCTTAATGTCTTTATTAAACTGAAATACATACTGCATATACTTTTAGACATGCACTAAAGTCATAAACAATCATGATGTAATGTTTGAGATAAATATATGGAATTAATGGAATACTCATTCAAAATAATTTGACCGAGTTAATACTGGTGATAAATAACAGGCTTGATAATGATATGATTATACTGGTGATAAAAAACAGACTTGATAATGATATGTTAATACTGGTGATAAATAACAGGCTTGATAATGATATGATAATATTGGTGATATATAACAGGATTGATAATGATATGATTATACTGGTGATAAAAAACAGGCTTGATAATTATTTGATAATTGCTTAGAACAACTTGCTATTATCTGCAATTAATAAATATTTGTCTTAAACTTCAATGTTCAACACAAATTTTCAACACACAGTATCAAATATGGATTTCTTCTCAATTGGGTAAGGACTGCAAAGACATGTCCAAATTTTCCTGTGGTTTAAAGGAAGATGTCAAAAGCCAAAAGTGGTACTTGAAATGACAGGCAACACACATTTGACAGCAGACAATGACGGATCACAATATCCCATACCTTAGAACTGGCTGTGGCTGTTATTGAAATATAGTTTACCTTACCTGACAAGACTTGGCTTGTAATTCTTGACTATCCCAGCCGCAGTCACTTCCACCTCAACAAGTTGGAGGTCAGTACAGGTCCAGTGGCTGACTTGAGTTCAATTCCTGCTGCTCACTTGACAACAATCCCAGCCACAGTCACTTCCACCTCAACAAGTTGGAGGTAAGTACAGGTCCAATGACTGACTTGAGTTCAATTCCTGCTGCTCACTAGACAACTATTCCAACTTAAGTCACTTCCACCAAGACATGATGGAGGTCCGTACATGTCTAGTGTCTTGATTTAGTTCTGGAACCACTACTCACTAGACTACTATTCCAACCAGTCAATGTCACCTAGACACTGGATCTTGTCAGTAGATTTCCAGGATCTGATTTAAGTTCAATTATTAATTCTGCTGCTCAACAGAAACTATAACAACTACACTCACTTCCACATGGACAGGAAACAGGTAAGTAGATGTCCTGTGTCTGGCTAGAATTCCATTTATTCTCAAAACCCACTGTGGGACAGAACATCTTTCACTGGCTGACCAATCTGACTCCAGTACATCAACTGTGAATATACAAAAACAAAAATGAATGAGATAATGAATCTGATTTTTGTAAGTAAAATTATTTGTAAAGAAATCCATTTTGTTCACTACATACATGTACTAAGTAGACCACCTGTTAGGACAAAAAGTGCACCTAAAAGATAAGCAGGTTTTTGCAAAAAATCATACCTGTATCTACATTGTATTTATATTCTTTATTAAATACCAAACACTACTTTGAAATCATGAATCATAAGATAAAGAAGAGGGCCATGATGGCCCTGAATCGCTCACCTGACTCATTAAGATCAGATGAAAACTATGACCTCTATTGTCTACACAATGTTTTTCTATGATTTGACCTAGTGACCTAGTTCCTGACTCTAGATGACCCAAATACAATCCCAATCCAGATTTCATCAAGATAAACATTCTGACCACAGTTCATAAATATTGGATGAAAACTGTGACCTCTATTGTCAACACAAGGTTTTTCTATTTATTTGACCTAGATTTCTACCCCAGATGACCCAAATACAATCCCACCCAGATTTCATCAAGAATTCTGACCAAATTTCATAAAGGTTGGATGAAAACTGTGATCTCTAATGTCTACACAAGGTTTTTCTATTATTTGACCTAGTGACCTAGTTTTTGACCCCAGATGACCCAAATAAAATCCCAACCCAGATTTCATCAAGATAAACATTCTGACCAAATTTCATCAAGATTGGATGCAAACTGTGACCTCTACTGTCTACACAAACAAATTGTTGACGGACAGACGCACGGACACACGCAGGCACGCACAACGGACGCCGGACATCACACGATCACATAAGCTCACTGTGTCACTTCATGACAGGTGACCTAAAATATGTGTCGGAGATAAACATGAACAGTTGTGGTTAAAATCCCATAGAAACAAGGGCTGTTTGTAAAACATGCATTTCCCCCTTTATGGGCTATAAGTTGTAGTAGCAGCCATTGTGTGAATACGTTTTTTGTCACTGTGAATGGTGGTGGTGGTGGTGTAGTAGTAGTAGTAGTAGTAGTAGTAGTAGTAGTAGTAGTAGTAGTAGTAGTAGTAGTAGTAGTAGTAATAGTAGTAGTAGTAGTAGTAGTAGTAGTAGTAATAGTAGTAATAGTAGTTGTAGTAGTAGTAGTAGTAGTAGTAGTAGTAGTAGTAGTAGTAGTAGTAGAAGTAGTAGTAGTAGTAGTAGTAGAAGTAGTAGTAGAAGTAGTGGTAGTAGTAGTAGTAGTAGTAGTAGTAGTAGTAGTGGTAGTAGTAGTAGTAGTAGTAGTAGTGGTAAAAGTAGTAGTAGTAGTGGCAGTAGTAGTAGAAGTAGTAATAGTAGACGTGGTGGTGGTGGTGGTGGTGGTAGTAGTACTAGTAGTAGTAGTACTAGTAGTAGTAGTAGTAGTAGTAGTAGTAGTAGTAGTAGTAGTAGTAGTAGTAGTAGTAGTAGTAGTAGTAGTAGTAGTAGTGGTAGTAGTAGTAGAAGTAGTAGTAGTAGTAGAAGTAGTAGAAGTAGTAGTAGTAGCAGTAGTAGTAGTAGTAGTAGTAGTAGTAGTAGTAGTAGTAGTAGCAGTAGCAGTAGCAGTAGCAGTAGCAGCATTACAAGACCAATACTTAAGAATGATCAAATGGGAAAAGGTAACATAGCACCAGCAGTAAATATGGGGCTCATTTACAGGTCAGATTTGGAATCTCTGCTGTAAAATGAGATTTTGAATGAATTAAAGGGAGGCAAATCTGTAATAAAAAGAACATGCATAAACCGTAGTTGTTTCCCTTGTTTGAACCATGCTAAATCCTTACAAGTTTGGAAAGAATTGGATGAAAAATTTGGACTTTATTGCATAAACACCATTTTCTCAATTCAAGGGGAGGTAATTCTGTACTTCATGGACCAATAATGCTCATTTTTTGTAGGGTTTGTGTCCTCATTGATATAAAGACACTGTGCAAATTTGGAAAGGATCGGACAAAAAATGTGGAAGATTTTTGAAAGTTTTCACAAAATAGGCAAAAACGAATTAACATGCAAAGTTCAATGAGCTCCTGCGGCCATGTTTTTTGACGAATCAAATTTCTTTGAACAACTTTTTCAGGGGAGCCCTCAAAGGTCATCCCTGTGAAATTTTGTGAAAATCTGATGAGCGGTTTCTGACAAGAAGATTTTTTAAGGTTTTTACCATATATGGTCATGGCGGCCATCTTGGTTATGTGATCAATTTTTTTTTAACAATTCTTTTGTCCCATGACCTAGGGATGCTCCACATGAAATTTAGTTGAAATTGGCTCAATGGTTTAGTAGAAGAAGATGTTTACAAATTTGTATACGGACGGACGGACGGACGGACGCCGGACGCTGAGTGATCACAATAGCTCACCTCGAGCTATCGCTCAGGTGAGCTAAAAATGTTCCAACTCTTATTGTGTTGAGTGTTGTTTTTTTCAAATGTTTGTAAAGCTCGATTAAATAAGATTTGAACAAGAGCTGTCAGAGGACAGCGTGCTCCACTATTCGAGTGCTTGACAGTATAACGTCAGCCATCATGGGGAAATTGTTCATATTCAATAATTTATTAGACGATCTTTCAAAAATAAAAAAGGAAAAAATATTATTTATTTTTTTTTTTTGGGGGGGGGGCGGAGGGTTGAGAGGGAGTATAATGTGGGGTGTGGTCATTTATAAGACAATCTTTCAACAAAAAAAATCGGGGGGGGGTAGGGGGGGGTGGGGGTGAGAGGGGGGTATAATGTGAGGTGTGGAAATTTATTACATGATGTTTAAAAAAAAATAAAAATAAAAAAATTGGGGGGGGTAGGATGGGGGGGGATTGGATTCTGGGTAGGGGCTTGGGGTATTGTTTGGGTGGAATCCATTGTGGTATTCAGGTAAGTGTTGTTTTGTCAAAGTAATAATAAAATGTGATCATAAATAAAGAACTTATGGCAATTTAAGCAAAATGTTCAATTATCTAAGTGTAAAAGGGGCCATAATTATGTCAAAATGCTTGATACAGTGGTCTGCTCTTGTTTATAAGTTGGGGTCATGTTGGTAAACAAGTATGCAACATATAAAAGCAATATGTCAAAGGATATAGGAAATATTTGGGGTAGTACACAAACTTTAATATAGTTTTATCAATAATATGCATTCTAAGTATAAAAGGGGCAATAATTATGACAAAATGCTTGACAGAGTTGTATGCTCTTGTTTATAGGTTGGGTTGATGTTGTTAAACAATAATGCAAAATATAAAAGGAATAAGTCAAGGGACAATGAAAATAAATGGGGTAGTACGAAAACTTTAACATTTGCTGCATATTGTAAGTGGAAAAGGGGCCATAATTATAACAAAATGCTTGATAGAGTTGTCTGCTATTGTTTATAGGTTGGGGTCATGTTGGTAAACAAGTATGCAAAATATGAAAGCAATAAGTCAAGGTACAAAGACAATATTTGGGGTAGAACGAAAACTTTAACATTTGCACGCTAACACAGACACTAACGCTAACGCAGACACTCACGCAGACGCTCACGCCGACGCCGGGGTGAGTAGGATAGCTCCACTTAATATATTTCATATATAATAGTCGAGCTAAAAATTGGTTACCAATTGTTGAAGACATTACTAGGTTTTCTAGCTTTTGACCACAATTGACTTTAATTCAGACATATACTGTAGCCTTTATAATGACAAGATGCAGTTTCAATAAGATTTATAATTTAATAATGATTAATAAAACAGTACATTTGGATTTCATTTTGTATGTAAATGATTATTTTGTTATGATTTACATAATAATGCAATAAAGTATCAATATCTTCACTTTTTTAATCATGATGCAGTTAAATGTTATATTTTATTATGTTTAGGTTTTAAATTATGCATATTCTCTAATACAAGGTGTTGATCTAATATGTTATTATTATAGTTTGTTCCCTTAATATTCTTGCAGTAATGTTTTGTTGTAAGATATAATAATCAATAAAAGTTTAAGAAATAGCTTCTCTTTTCTTTATGTTATTATCCACCGCCATAGGTGGACGGATATAGTTTTAGCATTGTCCGTCCGGAACAATATCTCAGAATTGCTTGAACCGATTTCATGGAAACTTGATATAAGTGCATATATCATTATAGAATGATGTGTGTAAAATGCTGTTGCAATCCATGTGCAAATAACAGAGTAATGGCCCTTTTTACTTGATTATAAGCACACGTTTGTGTCTGGAGCGAAATCTTGGAACTGCTTGTGCAGATTTCATTGAAACTTGGAATGAGTGTATAATTATATTGATAAGAGGATGGTGAAGGTAACATTGAAACTCAAACAACTGATCAATAATGGAGTTATGGCCACTTTTTACTTGAAAATACCTGTTTGTATTTTTACTGCTTTAAATAATTCATTAAACCTTTATCTAAGTGTATCAATGAATGACTCTAAAGCAGTAGTTGTTTACAGAATTTGGCGTTGCAAGCATTTGGCGTGTGCTATCAATGTAACAAATGTGCTTGTTAATTTATTTTTTATCCAAGAATAACAACAACATTCAAAGCATAATGCACACAAATTATACTACTCTATATTCATGAAACAAAAATATGATTGATAAAAATTAGAATAAAAGTTGACTTTTTCAACAACTTGCATTCTTTTTATTTTAATGTTCAAATTATTCGAATATTATGACCGTTGTTTCAAATTTACATGGAAATCTAAGTATTTTATTGAAGAATGCTAAAACATCTAAATACTCATTCAATCCGTTTGTTTTACACAATAATCCTAATCTTTTTTAATTGATTGGTTAGTTGTTAGTTTGTATTCAAAGGTGTTCTTCATTTTTACAAAGGTGCAGATAAAATCGATTTAGATATTAACAACACGTGTCAAGTAATGTGTTAATCAATATTTAACAAAGGTGAAGATTAGGTAAATTACGATATTAATAACCCGTGTCACGTAGGTGTTAATAAGTATTTTAGGTGTTGATTAATTGATTAAATCATGGACTCAATTTTCCGACGAACCATAATTTGAGGCATATATATCAACAACAACAACAACAACATTTATTAACTAATACACAAGTGTAACGACATGGATGATAATTATTTTGCAATTTGGTAATATTTATAAAAATCATGCAATGAAATAAGTTAACAAGGGACAAAATTGTCACAAAACCAGGTTTTCATTGTGAAAAAAAAATCTGATAAAGGGAGAAAACTCAAACTGAACTTTTGAAATGAACAAACAAAATTAACCCCCTTTGTAAGTTTGTTTTTTAAAAAAATCTATTTTTAATCGTGGCGACCTTGACATTGGAGATATTGACTTGATTCTTTCGTGCGACACACCGTCCCATGATGGTGAACAAATGTGCCAAATGATTTTAAAATCTCACAATGAATGACATAGTTATGGCCAGGACAAGCTCATTTATGGCCATTTTTGACCTTTGAACTCAAAGTGTGACCTTGACCTTGGAGATATCGATGTAATTATTTGGCGCGACACACCGTCCAATGATGGTGAACAAATGTGCCAAATGATTTAAAATCTGACAATGAACGACATAGTTATGGCCCGGACAAGCTTGTTCCGCCCGCCCGCCAGCCCACCAGCCAGCCAGCCCGCCCGCATTCACCAATCTAATAACCAGTTTTTTCCTTCGAAAAACCTGGTTAACAAATATTTTACTGATTCATACCGTAAGTTTTTTTTTTCTTTTAACATCGATAATGATAGTTGTTAATAAATATATATTTTGAAAGATAAATGATTTCTATATATTTCTTAGATAACAGTCTTCGAATAAGCCTACAAGCCCGAAGCCCGAGTCGATTCTTGGGCCGGTCGGTCGATCCTAAATGCTTATAAAATAGCCCGACCGGTCGATTAAATATTTGAGCGTTATATCAATAACCTGATTTATAAGCGTTTTTAAGAGGCACGATTAAATTCGCTATTTAAATGCCTAAAATGACGTTATGTGTTTTAAAGAATTGCATGAACACATGCGGCCGCCATTTTTAAAAACTGTTGTGTAAACATCCGGGTATGTTGCTATTTAAAGTTATGATGACGCCCAATCGGGATGAGATTATTCAAACTGATCATGCGTAGATCACGTTCCAGGATGTTGGCGTATCGGTCACTTCGTAATGTTTTAAAATAATGACCAATCTAGAAGCGTATTTAATTTTATAAGTATTTTTCGAAAATGAAATTATAATTCATGAAAAATGGACGAAGTAATTTTTCAATAAAAATAAAAGAGTCTGTAAAGGATATTGTACGCATTGGGTTAAAAACAAATTGATCCTTATTACAGTTAGATTTCCATGTGTTTTAATCAATTATTCTTGCATTTTAGAAGACGTTTTTTTCAACTAATTATTAATAATTGTAGTACATTCGTTTATTCTGTAATCTCGTTCTGCTACGTGACCTACTTTGCTACTTATAATCTGTTTACGAATATAAATACTTTTCACGGTTGACACATGCTTATCAAAACATCTGGAGTAAATTAAAGAAGCAGACATTGTCATTTGGTAGATTGGGAAATTAACACACACAGTGGCCTTTAATAATTTTGTTCTGAAGCCACATGCCGACAAATCGGAAAATTACTGGCGATTGTCCTAGTAATAATAATAAATAATTTGCTTTTAAATAAAACCAAACACCGGTCAAACTGATTAATGGAATCATTCAATGAGAGCATGTGTAATAATAAAGTGACAATAAACAGCATAATCATCTGGTGCATTTTGTATAAAATGCATTTCAAAAGGAAACAGTATAGCCTTTATTACTGTAATCACATGCATCTGTTTTTACTAATGGAAGTAGATTTTCTTATTGTTAATAAGTAGTTTGGTGTTCCTGGCCAAAAAAGTCATAAAATTTATATTGACCTCTTCGGGCTATCAAACATGTCTTTGGGCTATTCAACATTCCATCTGATTAACCCGAAGGGCTATTTTGCTAAAAAATTTAGCGTGAAGACTGAGATAATATAATCTTTGTATATTGGACATATTAATAAGAATAACATATATATACTTAGGTAATTACTTTAATTAGTCATATCGTACCCTGGTAAAAAAACATACAAGTTATGTTAGTCTATGCCAAAATATAACTTTAATTGGTTAACTCGTACCTGCAATAAACATAAAAAACATCTAATGCATGCAAACACCCATCGCAATTTGTTTCCATAAAGAACAAATATTGAAAAGGTACGAGTTGACCAATCTGAAAAATGACTAAAGTACGAGTTGACCAACTCGGGTACGAGTTGACTAGGGTACGAGTTGACTTAGGTACGAGTTGACTGGAAACCGAAGGCGTCAGTCGATTGAACGCGTATTTGTGGACCGCAGAAACCTACTATTAGTTGTATCAGTTGGAGAAGTAAGAGAAAGTTACCTTTTCATCTGGAAACTGTATATTTCACTGTTACATTGGTAGACGATTTCCCGCAGAAAGTTATAAATTAATCTCCTTTTGAAGAAGGTTGCTTACATCTTTAACAAGTAATAATATTTTAGTCGAGACGGCAAGTTGAGTCGGTCTCAACTGAAATGAGATTTGAAGGGATCTTTTTCACATATTTTGACATGTATTTAAGTTCATCATTAAATGCTTTATATTGATCAATTTAAACATTGGATCTAAAAAGCTGCAATAAAAAACAAGAATAATTTTTTTAAAGAAAAAAGTAACCCTCAACAGGGCTCGAACCACTGACACCAGGAGTAAAAGTCTAAGGCTTAGACCACTCGGCCATCCGTGCTCATAAAATGAATGATGTATTTTATACTTCATATAGCAATCCTCGTAGTGTCACACAATATAACGACAACTACCAAAACGTGTAAAGGCCCATTTAATATTATAATACATGTATAGGTATGTTTAATTAAATGGTGACTGCAAAATTGGGAACCGTCTGTTCTTTTTTCTGGGTAGGTTTTATTACGCCACATTTGTCGTGTATTTACATCGTCGTTACTCACGTTCGGTGATACCTGCTATTCATCTTGAAATCGGTGTATGTTGAATTTTGCCTCGCTCTGGAACAACTGGTATTGATTCAAGTGCGTAAAGCGACGTCCCAGATTAGCCTGTGCAGTCGGTCTGTGATTAGCCTGTGCGGGATTATCTAGAACGAAACTTTACGCACATGCATTAAGCCCCGTTTTCCCACAGCGCGGCGCAATTCTAATGGCCGTTTTCAAAAAAGTTGGGGACGTGCGGAATACGCAACATACCGATTTAATGCAACGGCATTATGAGGTAAGTCTACAAAGGATATATGCTACAAGCACACAACTATACCAAATCCAGATTTATTTTCCGATTTCCTATGCGGTTTGTTGGCATTTTGTTCGGTTAACATTTTCTTGTTCAAAGTTTATGTTTAGTGTGTTAACGATCTGATGCTTTATGTAATCAGATTCTTAATTCACACAAAAATAAAACATACAAAACTGGGACAACTGGACACAATGCACGTGCTTCCAGTATCGTCCTGGGTTAGTACGAGCAGGCTTCCGTTTAATGGAATATTTCGTTCAAATAAAGTCTCTTTTGAGCAAAAATCCAATAAAAGTGGAAAATCAGAACGAGGCTCATATATACCCTAATTGACTCTGTCTGATTAAATACATAATGGCTAATATGAGGTGCAATTTAATATTTAGCCCACAAAAAAACGTCACTTATGATGAATACTTTCCTGAAAATAACGTACACGTGAGATATTGTTTTAATACGTATTGAATTCCTGAAATAACATCATCATTTAGGTTGATTTGAAATGATTAAATCTTTTCAAAAAATGTAACGTGTGTGTTTTGTGTAAATGTAATTTAAATGAGTTGTGAGAATAATAATAATTATAATTTTACATTGCCTAATATTACATTGTTATAATTTGAATTTATTTGTTTATTATCCAAAAATATATAAACAATTTGCTATGAAATGCGAGAATACAAGTTAATATATAGCCACGAATTGCTAGAATACAGGTTACATTATTTGAATGAAGGATTATCGTATTGATGTTTACTGTTATTAAACGTGTCTACTACCAAAACTTATTATTATAATCATTTTTATATGCTAAAATTTTAACAATCATATTGGGAATATTTAAAAATGCATTAATCAGGAATCAAACTTTTTTCTGGGGAGGTAAATCAAGCGTACTGGGCGATTCAGAGCTCTGTCCGTCACTACAAATAGTTCACATTCCACACGCTGTCATTTTAACACCGAGGGGTCACTTGTTCGCTCCCCACAGTGGGAACGTTCTGTCTTCATCTCCCCAAAAGACACCAAGTACTGATGCAACCAGGAAACGGACTCGAGAGCGTTACGATAAGTCTGGGGCTGTTCACGCAATCGAGCTACAATAAATATGTTTGAACTAAACGCTGTCAGCAATGTAGATTGTATTGCTAGCCAAATTATTAATGAAAATGTTTACAAATGCTTCATATATTTTTAATTTTGATTGACTTATTATACATATACGAAGCGATGTCAAGATTGAAATCTATTTTTATGAATATATATAAAAAAAATTATACCAAATTTATATATCGCCCTTTTCACACTCGAGATGTGCGTTCAAAGGCGCTTTACAGTTCTTCCCGGATCACTGGGTCATACGTCGTCCGTTAATAAATGACTTTCATTTATTTATAAAAAATAATGTTTTTGGTTTTTGGCTTGTAAAATGCGGTTCCGTGGCTTAGGTTATGCCAACATCCAACCAGGCGCTCATACTTAAGAAAGGCGTACTGACGGAGGATGAAGTGCGACCGACGTCGTCGGGACATCGGTCGGGATCTCAGTGCTCTGTGCCGACAGTTGTGAGGTAATATTGAAAGTGCATCTGATGATGATGGAAATAGTAGCGATATCATCATCATCATCATCATCATCATCATCATCATCATCATCATCATCATCATCATCATCATCATCATCATCATCATCATCATCATCATCATCATCATCGAAATACTACTTCTTCTTCTACTACTTCTACTACTACTACTACTACTACTACTACAACTACTACTACTAAAACAACTATCACTACCACTGATACTGCTGATTATTGTACCACAACCACCAACAGCAATAACCATCACCACCACCACTACTTCTACTACTACTACTACTACTACTACTACTACTACTACTACAACAACTACTACTACTACTACTACTACTACTACTACTACTACTACTACTACTACTAACCGTACAACGAAGTGTGCCCGACTCATTTGAGAATGACTTCATTTTGACGCTATGAAGTTATTATTTCAACGAAATTCTTAAACTTTTGTTCAAATGTAAACAAATGACAAATATGCATAACATAAAAAAGCTATTATGTTGACATCTACTGAAAGCAAATGTCATATTTGAATTATTTTTATATACACATGAAATAGAAAAATACGTCCATTACGGGCGGAAAGGGGGGGAGCAAGACTATGACGAGCCTCATAATGGGAAAGCTGATCCTTATGTTTATACATAAGAACCTTTCCGCTTATTGGATTTTTCGTTGAGAGGAAATCTTTTTCGGACGAAAATAAAATTTATGCGGAGAGCGTCGTCCCTATTAGCTTGTGCGGACTACACAGGCTACTCTGAAATGACATTTTACGCACATGCATGTATCCCAGAACGAGGCCTAAACAATAACTTAATAATGCACAATTTCTATTCTCGAAGTGACGTGCGCTGGGCGGGACTGGTTCCTCAACGGAAGTTAATAAAGTCGACAGCCGGCCCACTTCCAGTCGATGTCGGCCCTACACCGCCGGGCTAGACAGAACGTCCATCTTTGCAAAGGTAAATGGTCGGTAATGGAATAGAGCCCGTCTTATAGAACTTCATACGATACATAGGTATGGTCGGTAATTGAATAGAGTCCGTTTTATAGAACTTCATACGATATATATGTATGGTCGGTAATTGAATAGAGCCCGTCTTATAGAACTTCATACAATATATATGTATGGTCGGTAATTGAATAGAACCCGTCTAATACAACTTCATACGCTATATATGTATGGTCGTTAATTGAATAGAGCCCGTCTTATAGAACTTCATACGATATATATGTATGGTCGGTAATTGAATAGAGCCCGTCTTATAGAACATCATACGATATATATGTATGGTCGGTAATTGAATAGAGCCCGTCTTATAGAACTTAATACGATATATATGTATGGTCGGTAATTGAATAGAGACCGTCTTATAGAACTTCATACGATACATATGTATGGTCGGTAATTGAATAGAGCCCGTCTTATAGAACATCATACGATATATATGTATGGTCGGTAATTGAATAGAGTCCGTCTTATAGAACTTCATACGATATATATGTATGGTCGGTAATTGAATAGAGCCCGTCGTATAGGGCATCATACGATGCATATGTATGGTCGTTAATTGAATAGAGTCAGTCTTATAGAACTTCATACGATATATATGTATAGTCGGTAATTGAATATAGCCCGTCTTATAGAACTTCATACGATATATATGTATGGTCGGTAATTGAATAGAGCCCGTCTTATAGAACTTCATACGATATACATGTATGGTCGGTAATTGAATAGAGTCCGTCTTATAGAACTTCATACGGTATATATGTATGGTCGGTAATTGAATAG